>NC_091588.1:3354345-3376845 GCF_042767895.1 Penaeus vannamei | reverse complement strand
ACCCTCTCTGTCTACGTTCTCCCTCTCCCTCTCCTTCTATCCTCTACTCTCTATCTCTCTTTCTCCTCTCCCTCTCCTTCTATCCTCTACCCTCTCTATCTACCTTCTCCCCATCTCCTTCTCCGTCTTCCTCTCCTTCTATCCTCTACCCTCTACCTCTCTTTCTCCTCTCCCTCTCTCCTTTCTCCTCTCCCTACTATCCCCTTTCCTTCTCGTCTCCTTCTACCCTCTACCCTCTACCCTCTCCGTCTCCCTCCCCTCTCCCTCTCCTCCTCTCCCTCTACCCTCTTCACTTACCCCCTCCCGTACATCCTTGTCTTCTTCCTTCCATATCCTGTTCCTGTATTTCTTTCTTTTTCTTCTTCTCTTTCTTGTTTTTCTTTCAATGTGTTTTTTGAGGGGCTTGTATATGTATATTTTTTTCTTCTTCTTCTTCTTTCCTTTCTTTTGCAGCCATTGTTATCGTTTGTTTCGGCGTCTCTCTTCTCCTTCTCCTTGTTCTCCTCCTGGTCTCCCCCCTATCTTTCTCTTTCTTCTTTTTTACGTTTTCTGTTTCCTTACCTCTTCGCTTATCTTTCCTAGTTTACACAGGAGCGGTCGGTCCTCCTTGCCCTCCTACCCTCCCTCCTACCCTCCTACCCTCCCTTCTTCCTACCCTCCTTATCCTTTCCTTCCTCCTCCCCCCTCCCTCCCTCTTCCCTCCCTCCTACCCTCTTCCCTCCCTCCTCCCCTCCCTTCTTCCCCTGCCCCCCTCCCTCCTACCCTCCTCTCCCCCTTCCCTCCCCTCTCCCCCTTCCCCTCCCCCTCCCTCCTTCCCCCTTCCCCTTCCCCCTTCCCCCTTCCCCGGTGGCCCCCTGTCGACGAAAGGTCCGGTGGTTTTGGTTGAGCTCGAGACCAAACAAGCACAGTCGGCCCCCGGGGGTAAACAAGGCAATAGGTCGTAATGTGTATACCTCATGCCATGCTCCCCTCCCCCCTCTCTAGCCCCTGCCCCCCACATAGTCCCTGCTGCCCTCTACCCTAGCCTCTGTGCCCCCTCCCTAGTCTCTGTACCCGTCCCCTAGTCCCTGTATCCCCCCTTCTCTCTAGTGTCTGTATCCCCCCTTCTTTATTCCCTTTATCACTCCTTCTCTCTTCCCTTCTTCTCCATCTCGGGTTTCTGATTTTCTTTTTCTATTCTTGGTATCTTTTTTTTTTTTGTTAGTTTCTCTCTTTGTTCGTTTTTTCTATCGCTTTTCTGGCCCGTTATCTCCTCTCTCTCTCTCTCTCTCTCTCTCTCTCTCTCTCTCTCTCTCTCTCTCTCTCTCTCCCTCTCTCTCTCTCTCTCTCTCTCTCTCTCTCTCTTTCCTTTTCTTTTTCTTTCTCTCCTCCCTATTCCGTTTCTCTTTCTCTCTTTCGCTCTCTCTTCCTCTCCTCCTATCTTCCCTCCTCCCTTATCTAGTTTATCTTTCACCTCTCTCTTTTTCTTGTCCACCTTATGTTATTATCTGTTTATTTATCTATTTATGTATTTATTTATTGTGTGTGTCTTTGTTGTTCAGCATCTGCATTCCTCCTTTCAGTGCTGGCGATTTAATTAATCGCTTATCAGGGAACACAATTAAAAACATTATTTATGTGATTTGAATTATGCCCTTTCATCTATATGTATATGTGGTGTGTGAGCAGAACGGTATATATATATATATATATATATATATATATATATATATATACATATATATATATATATATATATATATGTATATATATATATATATATATATATATATGTATATATATATATATATATATATATATATGTATATATATATATATGTGTGTGTGTGTGTGTGTGTGTGTGTGTGTGTGTGTGTGTGCGTGTGTGTGTGTGTGTGTGTGTGTGTGTGTGTGTGTGTGTGTGTGTGTGTGTGTGTGTGTGTGTGTGTGTGTGTGTGTTTTAAGAGTGATTTTCGTCCTTATTGATATGAGTTTAATATGTGAATTAATTATTTTTTTCTCTCTTTCTCTCTCCAGGTAAGACGATGTTCTTCTACGAGGAGGCTGAAGGGAACGGGTGAGTGATGGGGGAATAAGCAAAGGTGGATAAAGACGGGGAATGGGATAGGTGTAAGAAGTGGCGAGTCATCGTCGTTTTTAGGGGATACTTTTATTTTTATTTTATTTTTTCGTTTCTATTTTTGTGTGTGTATTATTGTCCTTTTTTCTGTCTTGTTTCTTGTGTCTTCTTTTCTTTTCTCTCTTTTCCTCCCTTCGCTAAAGTGTCGTTCTGTTTCCCACTTCATCTGGAATCATCACTGTTATTCTCTTCCTACTCCTCCTCCTCCTCCTCCTCCTCCTCCGTCTTCCCGCCCTCTTCCCCTCCCCCCCTATCCCCTCGGTGGGGGGTCGGGTATCGGACTCTGTGTATTTACATCGGAGGATCATCCAAGACCCTCGCCCCTACCCCCCCACCCCCACCCCCTCCACATCCACTACCCTCCCCCTCTCCGCCCCTCCCTCTCTATTACTCCTGCTCATATATTTTCCATTAATTTATATTCGGAGGGTGACTGCAGGATATAAAACACACACAGAGTCAAATGCACATACGCACACGCACACGCACACACACACACACACACACACACACACACACACACACACACACACACACACACACACACACACACACACACACACACACACACACACACACACACAGACACACACACACACACACACACACACACCCGTACGTATCTTGTGATTTCCATTCGCTTTCTTAAAGAAAAAAAATATGTATATATGTTAAGGAAGTTATTCTAAAATAACTACCATAAATTTCCCCAAATTATTTTAAGTGATTTCGAACCCACAGAAACAACCAAACAACCAACCAAACAAACACTTAAAACCAACAGAGATACAGACAACATGAACCAAACAAAAAAACATAAACAAAAAAACCAAACACTCAAAACCAACAGAGATACAGACAACATAAACAACATGAACCAAACAAAAAAAACATAAACAAAAAAAATTATGATCCTTTTATGATAACAGATGATCCAAGACTGTTCATTACTGGTGACTGGGCACTCCAAGGGTCGGTAATGATCATTCAATGACCTTCTGACGGAGGCACGGGGGGTGGGTGGGGGAGTGGGGGGGTCAGGGGGATCGGGGGGATCGGCTGAAGGAAAGGAGGGAGGGGTATGGGGGGGGGGAAGAGGGAGGGAGGGGGATCGGCTGAAGGAAGGAAGGAAGGGAGGGGTAGGGGAGGGGAGGGAGGTAGGGGGGTCGGGGGTCGAGGGGAGGGATCGGCTGAAGGAAGGAAGGGAGGGTAAGGGGGAGGGGGGAAGAGGGAGGGAGGGAGTGAGGGGGAGAGGGATAGAGAGAAGAAGGGAGGGGAGGGGGTGGGTTAGGAAATTGATATCGTAAACACGGCGGTTTTGAAGCGGTCACTGCTGAATATTGCAAGGTGTTGAACTTGCTTTTGATAGATGTTGCTTGGTTTGGGGGTGGGGGAGATGGGGTGGGGGATGAGAGGAGAAGAAGAAGAAGAAAAAGGGAGAAGAAGAAGAAGAAGGGGAAGAAGGGGAAAGGGAAAGGGGTGAAAGGAGGAGGAGGAGAAGGAGAAGGAGAAGGAGGAGGTGAAGAGGAATGGGGTGAGAGGTGGAGAAAGGGAAGGGGTGAGAGGGGAAGAAGGGGAATGGGGATAGAGAGCGGGAAGAAGGGGAGAGAGGAGAGAGGAGGGAGGGGGGTTGATTAATGGGAATTGTTTAAGGGTCATGGGAATCTGTGTCTCGACTGTGCAATTGTGTCCCTTTCACTTTCACTCTTTTCGATTAGCACATCTCTCTCTCTCTCTCCCTCTTCCTCCCTCCGTCCCTTCCTCTCTTCCTCCCTCCCTCCGTACATTCCTCCCTTCCTCCCTTCATCCTTTCCTTCCTCCCTTCCTCCTTTCCTTCCTCCCTTTCTCCATCCCTCCCACCTTCCTCCCTTCAACCATTCCCCTTTCCTCTCTTCCTCCCATCCTCCTCCTTTCCTCCCTCCCTTCCCCCTCTCTCCCTCCCTCCCTCCCTTCCCCCTCTCTCCCTCCTTCCCTTCAGCCATCCCCCTCCCTCCCTCCCCCCACTCCCCACCCCCCACGACGCCCACGAATCCGGCATTAAGACCGCACCGACGCCGCTTCTACAGGAGTCGATGGAGCGTTTCATGCCCCGCGCGCTCCGGCCGGCGAGTCTGACGCCCCCCCCCCCCTGACCCGTGGGCGGCGTCGACAGCGAGGGCGGTGGGCGTCGCGACAATGCGAATCTAATTAAAAGAGGGGCGATTGGTATGCAAATAAAAGGGTTGTATAATCGCAATTAAACCCCCATTCCGGATGGCGTTTTTCACCCGTGTAGCGCGGACGGGAACCCAGCGCTGCCCGCCCGCCCGCCAGGTCCCCGAGCCCGCCTCGCAGCTGTGCCGGGGGGGGGGGGGAGGAGGAGGGGACGAGGAGGGGGAGATGGGGAGAGAAAGAGGAGGAGGAGGGGAAGAGGAAGAAGAAGAAGGAGGAGGAGGAGGGGAAGAACAAGTAATAATAGTAATAGAAAAAAAAAAGAAGGGAAAAGACGGGCATTAGAAAAAAGGCAAAGAGGTAAGGATAGGAGGAGGAGAATTAAGATGAAAAAGTAAATGATGAAAACCAAGAAAGAGAAGACAAGGGAGTGAGAGAGGAAGCGACTTAGGAAGAAGAAGAAGAAGAAAAAGAAAAACAAGAATAAGAGCAAGAACAGAAGACCAATAACAAATAACAATAACAACAAAGAATAAAGATATAAATCGAAGAAAACCAAGCAAGAGCAGGAGCCGAGAGAGGGGGAGGACGACGATCGTGTCGGGTTGAGGGTGGGGGCTGTCGGGTGGGGCCTGTCGGGTGAGGGTGGGGCCTGTCGGGTGGGGCCTCTCGGGTGGGGGCTGTCGGGTGAGGGTGGGGCCTGTCGGGTGGGGCCTCTCGGGTGGGGGGTGCCGGGTGAGGGTGGGGCCTGTCGGGTGGGGCCTGTTGGGTGGGGCCTGTCGGGTGGTGCCTGTCGGGTGAGGGTGGGGCCTGTCGGGTGGGGCCTCTCGGGTGGGGGCTGTCGGGTGAGGGTGGGGGCCTGTCGGGTGGGGCCTCTCGGGTGGGGCCTGTCGGGTGAGGGTGGGGCCTGTCGGGTGATGTCATGAACGTTTTATTGTCGTGGTTCCCAGTCGCCTTTTTTTGCGTCGCGGTCATGTCGGAGCGCGGTGGCTGATGGATCTCGATAATATACAATCAATTATCGACTTCATTGCCGGGCCATAAACGCGGTTTTTATTATTCTAAATACATTTTTTTTTCTCCTTCTTCTTCTGCTTCTTGTTCTTCTTCACTCACTCGCGCTCTTTCGCTCTCTCTCTCTTTCTCTTTCCTTTTCATCTATTGGAGCGGTAGAGGGGGGTAGGGGGGGTTGCTTATCTTTGTTTGTATTGTTGTTGTTATTATTGTTATTATTATTATTATTATTATTATTATTATTAATCCTGCTGTTGTTGCTCCTTCTCCTCCTCTCCCTTCTCCTCCTCCTCCTCCTCCTCCTTCTTCTTCTTCTTCTTCTTCTTCTTCTTCTTCTTCTTCTTCTTCTTCTTCTTCTTCTTCTTCTTCTTCTTCTTCTTCTTCTTCTTCTTCTCCATCTTCCTCTCCTTCCCCTTCTCCTTCTTCTCCATCTCCTTCTTCTTCTTCTTCTCCTTCCTTTAGAGGAGACGAGAAATTAAAAAAGAAAATTCACGATAGTAGATCATAGTCTAAATACCATTGACAATTTTTTTTCGTCTTTTATCTACTCGAAAAAGGTATATAAAACGGCTTTATACCCTCTCTTGTATACCCTCCCTTCGGGGCATAGTAAAATTAGATTAGATTAGCAATACCCATTTCAAAGGAGCTTGCCATTAACAACACCTCCCGTACCCATTATATTTTTATTTTCTTGTTCTTTTTTTTTTTTCTTTCTTTTTCTCTCTTTCTCCTTTTTTTTATTCTCTCTCTTTTTTTCTCGTGTTAATTTGTTCTTTTTGAAGGATTTCTTGCCGTTTTTCGCTTTTTTTCTTTCTATTTATTTATTATTTTAATGGATCTGTTTCTTTTTCGTTCTTTCTTTCTCTTTTTTTCTTCTTTACTTCTTTTGTCATTTCGTTTTTCTTTACTTCTTTTTCGTTCCGTCTTTCTCTTTTTATGTCCATAATTTCTTATTTTTTCTACATTTCTTACCTCATTTTCATTCTTTCTTTCTCCTATTTGTCTTCCTAATTTCTCCCTCTGTCTTTCTTCTCTTCTTTACCGTGTACTTTCTCTTCCTTCTTTCTTCTTACTTTTTCTTCCTTCTTCTTCTTCCTCCTCCTCCTTCTTCGTCTCCATCTTCTCCACCACCTCCTCCTCCTCCTCCTCCTCCCCTCCTTCTCCTTCTCCTTCTTCTCTTCCTCTTCCTCTCCCCCGCCCCTCCTTCTCCTCCTCCTCCTTTCTTTTCCTCCTCCTCTTCCTCCCCCTCCTCCTCCTCCTCCTTCTTTCCCCTCCTCCTCCTTCTCCTCCTCCTCCTCTTCCTCCTCCTCCTCCTCTTTCTCCTCCTCCTCCTCCTTCTTCCCCCGTCCTCCTTTTTTCCTTCCTCCTCCGTGCGTGCGAGGTAAGCGGTTATGGGTGGCAAAAGGTTATCTGAAAGGTCGTTGTAAGGAGGTAGAAACGGCACTCAGGTCGGTTCTTGTTACGAGGTCGCTTGTTAAGTTGTTGTAGCTGTTGTTGTTATTACTATGATTATTAATTTTTTTTTTTTTTTTTTTTTTGGGGGGGGGCGAGTGTTGTGATTTTTTTTTTATTTTTTTTTTCGAGTGTTGTTGTTATATCTCTCTGGTCGTTTGGTTTTTTTGGGGACTTTTGGTTTTTTTACTGTTGTTGTTGTTGTTGTTGTTAATATCGTTGGGATTATTATTGTCGTTGTAATTATTATTGTTGTTTTTTCCAACTCCAATTTTTTTTTTTTTTTTTTTCTTGTCATTCGGGTCGATAAAGATACATAGCGATAGAGAGAGAAAAAGAGAGAGAGAAAAAGAGAGAGGAAAGGAAACAAATCCAATACTCCACTCACCCGCCCTCCCGCCCGCCCGCACGCCCGCACGCCCGCCCGCCCGCCCGTGCTAGTGGTCGAGGCGGTTTTTGCGGGCGCGGAACTCGTGTGAGGGCGGCCCTTGTGGGGTCCCGCGCCCGCGTTGTAGCTGTAATTTCGTCCCGTGGTGTAAATCTGCGCGTTCTTTGATGCCGCGGTTCTCTCTCTCTCTCTCTCTCTCTTTCTCTCTTTCTTCGTCTTTTTGTCTCTCCCTCTCTCTCTCTCTCTCTCTCTCTCTCTCTCTCTCTCTCTCTCTCTCTCTCTCTCTCTCTCTCTCTCTCTCTCTCTCTCTCTCTCTCTCTCTCTCTCTTTTTCTCACTCTCACTTTCTCTCTCTCTTTCTCACTCTCACTCACTCTCTCTCTTCCTCTCGTCCCCACTTCCCTCCACCCCTCCTCCTCCTCCCTCCTCTTCCTCCTCCTTAACCCTCCCTCACCCTCCTCTTCCTCCTCCCTCCCTCCCCACCTCCTCCTCCCCCCTTCCCCTCCTTAAACCTCCTTCCCCCCTCCTCCCCCCATCCCCCTCCCCCCTTAAACCTCCTTCCCCTCCTCCTCCTCCTTCCCCCCCTCCCTCCTCCTCCTCGCTCGGTGCAAGACGCAACCTGCTACTTTCTCACGGCTAGGAGGAGGGGGGGGGCGGACCCGGCTTCTTAGGATGGGGAAGGGCGTTCTCAAATCTCGCTCGTTAGGCTGTTAATTAATCAGTTCGAAGGGGGGGGGGAGAGGGAGGGGGAGATGGAGGAGGAGAGGGAGAGGGGTAAGGTGAGAGAGGGAGAGATGGAGAGGGAGAGAGGGAGAGGGAGGGGGAGATGGGTAGGTTAAGGAGAGAGAGAGAGGGAGATGGAGAGATGGAGGGATAAGGATAGAGAGGAAGAGGGAGAGATGGAGGGATAAGGAGAGAGAGGGAGGGAGAGGGAGAGATGGATGGATAAGAAGAGGGAGGGAGAGGGAGAGATGGGTGGGTTAAGGATAAAGAGGAAGAGGGAGAGTCGGAGGGATAAGGAGAGAAAGGGAGAGAAGGAGATAGAGAACGAGCGAGAACCCCCCCCCCCCCCCCCTCCCCCTCCCGTCCCGGCATCCCCGTTCAATAAGTGAGCCAGGGCCAGGGCGACCCCATGCCCCGGAATGGGCGCGACGTGGAGGGACCCGTCCGCCCGGCATACCAATACCTGTGGCATACCAGATACCCTCCTCCCGCCGATGCCCGGGGACCGAGATGCCGTAAGAATTAACGTTTATCGACGGTGATGGCGTGCCGACGTGGCAGCTCCCGGTACAGTGGACGCGGCCGCTGTGCACGCCGCTTAAGGGGACCTCGGAGGGTCGAGGGCGGGCGCGGGCGCTCTGGCTCTTCCTTGAGGGTCGAGGGCGGGCGCGCTGGCTCTTCCTTGAGGGTCGAGGGCGAGGCTCCGGCCGCTCTGTTCTCTCGTTGCTTCTGTCTCTCTTTCTTCTTTGTTTTTTTCTCTCTTTTGGCTTTCTCTCTTTCTTTGGCTTTCTCTCTTTCTTTGGCTTTCTCTCTTTCTTCTTTGGCTTTTTCTCTTTCTCTTTCTCTCCTGCGTTTTCCTTTCTCTTCTCTCCATCCATCTCCCTCCTTCTCTCCTTCTCTTTCTCGTTCTTCCCTGCTTTCCTCTTTTAGTCCGGTACGCGATATTTACGAAGAGGAGGAATAAGACGTATTGGGGAAATTTCCGAAGAGGAGGAATAAGAGGAAGTAGGAAAATTTACGAAGAGGAGGAATAAGACGAAGTGGGGGAATTGACGAAGAGGAGGAAGACGAAGGGGAAGAGATGATGGAAAGGCGGAGATAAGGGACGCGCGAAGGAGCCGAAGGAGGCTCAGGGGGAGGCGGCCGAGGGGTCAAGGGTTAACGAGAGACGGGCGGCAGGAGGAGGAGGAGGAGGAGGAGGCGTAGGATAAGGAGGAGGACGGAGAGGGATAGGAGGAAGGAAGAGAGAAGGGAGGGGGAGAGAAGACATAGTCGTCGTCGTCGTCTTCCTCCTCCTCGTCTGTTTTTCTTCTTCTATTTCTCCCTCTTCCTCCCTTCTCCTCCTCCTCCTTCTTTCTCCTTCCTTCCTTCTTCTCTACCTTCCTTCCTTCCTTCTTTCTCCTCCCCTTCCTTCCTTCCTTTTTTCTTTCACGTCCTCGTCCTCCTTCCCTTCCCTTTCTCCTCCTCCTCCTTTCTTTCTCCTCCTCCTCCTTCTCCTCCTTCTCCTTCCTTTTCCTCCTTCTTCCTCCTCCTCCTGGACGGCGACGAAGGCGGCGGCGACGATGAAACGGCGCCTCGCTTTCTTGGCGACTTGAAGGGACGACAATGGACGCCGTCTTGTGTTGCTCGTTCTTGATTGCACGTCTCGGCAGGAATTGCAATCAGCGAATAAAAGAGTTTCTAGGCTTTTTGTCGGGATCTTTGAAGTAAGGATGAGGATGAGGAAGAAAGAGGGAGGAAGGGGTGGGGTAAGGAGGGAGGGAGGGAGGGAGGGAGGGAGGGGCCTGTTATGTAGGGAAGGTCGCATTGTGGGTATTGTACTGTTTTTTTTTTTTTTTTTCTTTCTTTCTTCTTCTCTCTCCCTCCCTCTCTCTCTTTCTCTCTCTCACTCGCTCATTCGCCTTTTTTTTCTTCTCCCTGAACCGCTTGACTCGACATTGTTACGTGTCGGTAGAATAGGCGACACCCCCCCTCCCCCCCTTTTTTTTTTCTTTCTCTTTTTCTCTCTCGTCTTTTCTCTTCCCCCTCCTCTCCTCCCCCCCCCCTTTTTCGAACCCCGATTCCCGATCTCCCGAACTGGCGACGTCGCGCGTTGTCGCCGGCGTCACGACGGACGGCGCCCGACAAAGGCCGTTCCGAGAAGCGGGCGCGCGGCGGAGATGGGCGCCTTTTGAGGGGGGACGTCGGCGGGTTGACGGCGCCGCGATCGGGCCTCGTCGGCGGCGTCGGGGGGAGCGGCGAGGGCGGCGGCGGGTCGGGGGGCGCTTTGTCGGCGGCGACGGCCAGTGTGGGCGCACAAAGCACCAGCTGATTACAGGAGCCGCGCCACAAAAGCAGTCCATGATTACAAGATTGTGCGGCCGCCCATTAAGCGTTTATTGATTTTTTCCCCCGTGAGCGTCTGTCGGCGAAATGAACCCGGGCCGTCGTCGCTGGGGCCGTGACGGGGCGCTTTCGGGCGTCGGGGCGTCGGGGCGTCGGGGCGTCGTCGCTGGGGCCGTGACGGGGCGTTGGGGCGTCGGGGCGTCGGGGCGTCGATCGGGGGCAGCCGAAATAAGGTTCTTCTGCGGGGGGGGATTTAACAGATCATCGGGCCGCGACCCTTCATTGTCTTAGGCGGGGTGTCCTGGGGTGGGTCGGGAGGGGTCACGGGGGGTCGGGAGGGGGTCACGGGGGGTCGGGAGGGGGTCACGGGGGAAGCGGTCCTATGGGGGGAGGAGGGAGGGAGGACGAGGGGTTGGCCGCTGAAGGAGGGCGTCCGTTTTAGAGGAGGCGGTTTTAGAGGAGGGCGGGCGGGCGGGCAGGGTGTCAGTAGCAGGAGTTGGGGTCAGGAGTGCTACGTCACTCCGCGCCGTCGATATCTGTATTAACCCCCGTGAAGACGCGGGGGGAGGGGAGGGACGGGGGTGTCGAGCGGGTGGCCTTTTCCATTGCCTTGCGGAGGGGGGGAGGGTGGGGGGTGGGGGGTATCCTTCTCCACCTCTTTGCCTCTTTCTTTCAGCTCTCCTCCTCCTCCTCTTCCTTTCATTTCGGCTTTCTTCCACCTCTTCTGCTTCTTCTTCTTCCTCTTTCTCTTCCTCCTTCTCCTATTGTTATTTTTATTATTCCTCCTCCTCCTCCTCCTTTTCTTGGGAAAATCATCATAGAATCTTGATAGATAGACAGAAACGAGAGAGACGAATATAGAAAAAAAAGAAAGAGAAGTAAATACCATGAAAAAAAAACGATTCCTAAATATAGAAAGATAATTGCAACTAAAAGAAAAAAAAAGTTACCTCATTAAAGACCAAAAAAAAAAAGAAAAAAGAAAACAAAAATGAAATAAATGATTCCCAGCTTTTGTTATCCTCATTAACGGCAAGAATAAAAAAAAGGCGGTGCTGTCCTACTTTGAATATATATTTTTGAGTAATTACCGCTATTTTTCCCCCCCACTCCTTCTTTCTTTCTTTCTGTCTTCCCCCCCCCCCTTTTTTTTCTTTATTAGTATAACAAGCCCTCCCTCAAGTTTGCGTGTGTTTTGTGCGCGAGGGGAAAAATGAAGGGGAAAAAAGCAGCCAGGGGTATTCACCGCCATTTAAAAGTTTTCACTAAAAGCCCTTGTTTATCGCCTCGCAATCAATAGCAGCATGTTAATAACGACCGGGAGAAGGATACGTCCCCCCCCCCCCTCTCCTCTTCGTTTTGTAAATGGTGTTTGGTCTTTTTCCCCTCTCTCTTTCTTTCTTTCTCTTTCTTTCTTTCTTTCTTTCTTTCATTCTCCCCCTGTCTCAATCTCGCGCTCTCTCTCTCTCTCTCTCTCTCTCTCTCTCTCTCTCTCTCTCTCTCTCTCTCTCTCTCTCTCTCTCTCTCTCTCTCTCTCTCTCTCTCTCTCTTTTCTTTCTTTCATCCCACCCCTCTTTTCTCGCTCTATCCGTTTCTGTTCACACACACACACACACACACACACACACACACACACACACACACACACACACACACACACACACACACACACACACACACACACACACACACACAACATGAGCGTTAATGAATTTTTATTCCCACCCTATTCCCCCTTTCCCCCTCTCCCCTCCCCTCCTCGAAAAAGTGCCCCGTCACAAAGTCGATAGATACAAAGACCGGAAATAAAGACCTGCTTTCTACAAAGACCATTCCCCTCCCCCTCCCTCTCTCTCTCTCTCTCTTTCCCTGCCTCTTACTCTCTTCCCCTCTTTCTTCTTTCCCCTTTTTATTCCCCTGTCTCTCCCCTTCCTTTCTCTCTCTCTTTTTTTAATCCTCTTCTTGTTCTTGTTTCTTCTAACTCTCCTGTTCTATCTGCACTTGGTGTTTGCTTTTATTTTTATCACTGTTATTGGTACTTCTGTTATTACTTTTGCGTTTTCCAGTTCTTCTTCTTCGTTGTTACTTCCTTCTCCTCTTCCTCTTCCTTTTGCTCCTTCTCTTCTTTCCCCTCCCCTTCTCCTCCTCCTTTTCCCCCTCCCTTCCTTCTCCCCCCTCCTCCTCTTCCTCCTCCCCATCACCCTTCTCCTCCTCCTCCTCCTCCTCCCTCCTCCTCCCCCTCCACCTCCTCCTCCTTCCTCCTCCTCCCTCCCTCCTTCCTCCTCCCTCCCTCCTCCCTCCTCCTTCCTCCTTCCACCTCCTTCCACCTCCCTCTCCTTCCTCCTCCCTCCTCCTCCTCCTCCTTCCTCCTCCCTCCTCCCTCCTCCTCCTCCTCCTTCCTCCTCCCTCCTCCCTTCCTCCTTCCTCCTCCTTCCTCCCGGTCGATTGATTACATTTTGTTTTTCCCCAACTCCAAAAGGGCGGGTTTCATTCTCTCGATTTAATGGATTTCAATCAACACAACCGTTGCCGGCCGTTCGGGGAAGCCACTACAGTCCGCTGGTTGGAGTCCGTCTCCAGGTATGGCCGGTTGGAACGGTCCGGAACGGCTGGGAACGGTTCGGGAACGATCGGGAACGGGTCGGAACGGCTGAGAACGGGTCGGGAATGGCTGGGAATGGTTGGGAACGATTCGCAACGGCTGGGAACGGGTCGGGAACGGCTGGGAACGAGTCGGAACGGCTGGGAACGGTCGGGAACGACTGGGAACGGGTCGGGAACGATTCGGAACGGCTGGGAACGATTCGGAACGGGTCGGGAACGGCTGGGAACGGTCGGGAATGGTCGGGAATCGCCGAGGAGACTTGGGAGTGTTGGTGGGGGTTGGGGTGGAGGGGGGTGAGGGGGGTGGATGTGTGTGTGTGTGTGTGTGATTGTGTTGTTAGTGAGAGAGGGAGAGATCGAGGTAGAGGGAGCAGGAGGAGAAGGGGAGAAAGAGAAAAAGAAAAGAAAAAGAGAAGGGAAATTAAGTAAATATAGAAAGAAGAGGAGAAAGGAATAAGAGAAAGACTGAAAGAAGAAGAGAAAGGAATAAGAGAAAGACCGAAAGGAGAAGAGAAAGAAAGAAAGAGAAAGAGAGAGAGAGAGAGAGAGAGAAACGAAGGGAGGGAGGGAATGTTTCTAGCCATTATTTTTCTTGTTTGACTTTTGGTCCTTCGTTTTTCCATTGTTATTTTATCGCGACTGAGAATGAGAAGGAAAGGAAGAAGGAAAAAAAACGAAAACAAAGAGAATAACAACAAACGGAGGAGGAGAAAGGGGGGAGATTAGAAGGGAAAGACAAGGAAAAAGAAGGGAAAGAAGTGGGAAAAGGAAGGAAGGAGGGAAGGCGAGGAAGAAAAGGGAGAAGGGAGAAAAGAGAGGATAGAAGGAGGAAGAAAATGAAGAGTAGAAAAAATTTTAAGAAGGAATAGAAGAGAGAAAGAGGAGAGAAGAAAGAGAAGAGAAGAGAGAAAGAAAAGGACGGAGGAAGAGGAGAGAGAAGAGAGAAAGAGAAGGACGGAGGAAGAGAAGAGAGAAAGAGAAGGACAGAGGAAGAGGAGGACGGAGGAAGAGGAAGAGAGAAAGAGAAGGACGGAGGAAGAGAAGAGAGAAAGAGAAGAGTGAAGGAGAAAGAGAAGATAGAGAAGGAGAAAGAGAAGGACGGAGGAAGAGAAGAGAGAAAGAGGAGGAAGAGGAGGAGGCGTGGAAATCGGCCTCAGCCAGTTACGGCGAGATGAAAATACAGTTGTATTCCCTCCGAGAGACGCGTGTGTAGGGAGTTGGTCAATATCTCACTCCTGACAGCTCACTTTTAGATGTTATGATTTTTTTTTTTTTTTTGTCGAGTTTTGGCTGCTGGGGGAGGCAGGGGAGGGACCGAAATGCACTTCGGGTTGTTGTTTTTTTACGTTTTTTTTTATATGTGTCCTTTATTTTAGGATTTTGCCCTATCCCCCCCTCCCCCTTTCTTTCTTTCTTTCTCTCTCTCTCTCTGTGTGTGTCCCCTTATCCCTCGTTCGCTCCTCTTCTGATGGAGATGTGGAGTAACGGTTGTTGTTTTTTTGTCTACCTTTTTTTTTTTCTTTTTAGGTCTCTTTCACTCATTTTTGTTCCCTCCTCGCCTCGCCTCTCCCTCCCCTCCCCCTCATCCCTTCCTTCCCTCCCTCTCCTCCCCCTCTCCCCCCCCTCCCCTCCACCTCATCTTACATCCCCGCCGCCTATCCGTCCTAATTTCCCGCCGGCGAGCGCTCGGCCAATCGCAGCGCCGCGCCGCCGTCCGCCGTATTTTGACGAGTTCGGATGCGCTTTTTGTGAGCCTCTGTTACGCGCGCTTTTCTGTCGTGATTATGTTGAAACGTGATCGCCTTTGTAGTGCGACAAAAGAGCAACACTACACCCAATTCGGCGCGCGCGAAGGGGAATCTAATGCGATTCTGGCCGACACAAGAGGATTTAATGCAATTGTTGGCCCAGGCGGGGAGGCGCGCGGCCCCCGGGCCCCAAGATTGTCCCGCTTATTGCCTCGGCCGCCGCGCCCGCGGAGGGCTCCCAAAACGCACGCGGGCGCGCACGCTCGCTCGGGAAAGGGGGAAAAGAGGAGGGAAAACATTCCTCTGTCTAGGTGCGCCAAGCCAGGCCCGGAATCCGTCGGCGGGCGCCCCGAGACGCCGCCGGGGAGGGCCTGCGAGCCACGGAAGGCGCGCCGGACGGAAGGGCGTGTTTGGCGCGGCGCGAGGAGGAGCCGCCGCGACCGCTCAGGGAGGCTAATTTTCGAGAATTTTCCCTCCGGGCGGCGACGGGGGGGGGTGAGGAGGCGGAGGGGGGGGGGGCGGGAAGGCTTTGTTTGGCGCATCGCATCAGGAAAGTGCAATTAGGAATTAATGTAATGACACGCGCGCGTAATGCACACCCGCTGTAGCTAATGATAAGTGTCGCGGATGCAGCCAAGACATCCCGGCGCGGGGCGGGGCGAGGGGCGCCTTCGGGACACAGGGGAGGAGGGGCGCGAGGAGGAGGAGGAGAAGAAGGAAGAGAAGAAGAGGAAGATGAAGGGGAAAAAAAGAGAAGAGGAAGAAGATGAAGGGAAAAAAAGGAGAAGAAGAAGATGAAGGGAAAAAAGGAGAAGAGGAAGAAGATGAAGAGAAAAAAAGAGAAGAGGAAGAAGAAGGAGAAGAAGAAGATAAAGAAAAAATGAAAAAGAAGACGAAGACTAAGAAGAAGATGAAGGAGGAGGAGAAGAAGAAGAAGAAAAAGAAGACGAAGAAAAAAACTGCAACACCCCCCCTCCCCCAGATGCGACAACCCCCCCCCCTATAGGTGTTTGAATTCTCTAAAGCCCAAGGGGGGGGGGGGGGGAGCAGAGAGTCAAGATGAAATATTCACGTAGCGCTTTCCTTCTATCAATAGCATTACGTAATTGAGGAATAGGATGTTGATAGGATGTTGTGTTTAAGCATTCAACATTTTCGGCCAAAAAGTCGTAATCCGAATTTTCCTTCGAGATCGGAAAAATGTTGACGCGCTTTCTCGTATTAAAATAAAATCGCATTTTAAAAGAAAATCGCATTTTATTTATTTTTTTTTTCTTCTTCATCAAAATTCACGTGACTCTTTTTACAATAGATTTCTAACAACAAACAAATAACACCGCGATACAGGGAGATAGGGGGGAAGAGATTTAGGGATGCGGAGGGTGAGGGGAAACGGGAGCGAAGAGAGAGAGAGAGAGAGAGGGAGAGAGGGAGGGAGGGAGGGGAAGGGAGGGAGGGAGGGAGGAGAGAGGGAGGGAGAGGAAGGGAGGGAGGGAGGGAGGGGAAGGGAGGGTGACGCGTAATCTCGATAATAAGTTAGATATTAAGGGAGACAGGGGAGGGTCGGCGTATGGGCTAATAGGGAAAAGTGTCGCGATTAGGAAGTTGTAGGTTGGGGGTGGAGGAATGAGGGAGAGGGAGAGAGAAATAGGGAGAAAGAAAAGGGGGAAAGAGAGAGAGAGGGGTGGGGGGAGGAAAGGGGAAGTGAGAGGGGGAGAGAAGGAGCGAGGGAGAGGGAAAGGGAGAGAGAAATGGGGAGAAAGAAAAGAGGGGAAAGAGAGAGAGAGGGGTGGGGGAGGAAAGGTGAAGTGAGAGGAGGAGAGAGGGAGGGAGGGAGAGAGAAAAATGGGAAAGAGAGAAAGAGGTGGGGTGGGGGAGGAAAGGTGAAGTGAGAGGGAGAGAGAGAGGGAGGGAGGGAGAGGGAGATGAGATGGGAATGACAGAGGGAATGAGAGAGTCAGAAACGAAGACAGAGAAAACGTAAAAGGGAGAGAAGCAGGAAGAAGAAAAAGACGAAGAAGAAGAACAAGAAGAAGAAGAAGAGAATGAATCAGAAGAAAGAATCAAAAGAAAGAAGAAAAAAAAAAATGTGTAGGGGGAGGAGGGAGGGAGGAGGGAAGGAGGGGGAGGGAGGGAGGGGGGGGGGAGGGAGGCCGCCCGAGGAGTAGCCTGTCCTTGCCACACAATGGTACTTGTTGACAAAGAACCGCGATTAGTGGAGCATAATTGACGGGGCTCATGAATGAATGAATCCAATTTAATTGATGAATGAATGAAATTTGTCCATCCGGGGTCTCGCTCTCTCTCTCTCTCTCTCTCTCTCTCTCTCTCTCTCTCTCTCTCTCTCTCTCTCTCTCTCTCTCTCTCTCTCTCTCTCTCTCTCTCTCTCTCTCTCTGTCTGTCTCTCTCTCTCTCTCTCTCTCTCTCTCTCTCTCTCTCTCTCTCTCTCTCTCTCTCTCTCTCTCTCTCTCTCTCTCTCTCTCTCTCTCTCTCTCTCTCTCTCTCTCTCTTTCTATTCTATCTATCTATCTATCTATCTATCTATCTCGGCGAAGAAATAACGAATCGAAGGTGGGAGCGAAGGAGAGGAGAGAAGGAGAAAAGAGGCGAGTTAATGGGGTAGTTTAGCCGGGAGTGAGGGAAAGAAAAGGGAGGAGGAGGAGGAGAAAGAAGAAGAAGCAGAAGGAGAAGGAGGAGAAGAAGAAGGAGGAGAAGGAGAAGGAGAAAGGGAAGGAGAAGAAGAAGAAGAAGAAGAAGAAGGAGAAGGAGAAGAATAAGAAGAAGAAGAAGGAGGAGGAAGAAGAAAAAATAAGTGTGATCGGAAGGGGAGGAAAAAGGGTGTGAATTAGTTGGGAGATTTCGGTAAGAAAGAGGGAGATAGAGAGGGAGGGGAGAGGGGGGAGGAGAATGGGGGTGTGAAGGAGAATAGAGGATTCGATTAGGTATGGAAGAAAGGGAATTGAAGACGGTGGTGGGGGCGACACTGACAATACGTGGGGGGGGGGGGGGTGATGGTTGATAATAGTGGTTTAATGGTTGCAATAACGATGATAATAATTTAATGGATGCAATGAGGGTGATAATGATGTTAATTATGAAGCTGATAATGTTAATGATGATCGTAATTGTGATTATGATGATGATGATAATTAATTGTAGTAATGATAAAAGATTTAGTTTCAATTCAATTAGTTACAATGGATATTCTTTGTTGTGGCATACTGGAAGGGAGGGAGAAGGAAAGGGAGGGGAGAAGGGAAGGGGAAGGAAGGAGAGCAAGGGCAGGAAAAGGGAAGGGAAAGGAGGAGAGGGAAAGGGAGCAAGGGCAGGAGGAAGGGAGAATGAAAGGGAGAGGAGGAGAAAGGGACAAGGGAAGGGGTGGGTGTGCCAAGGTGAAGAGAGGGGAAGGGAGGGGAGCAAGGGAAGGAGAGGGGAAGGGAAAAGGAGGAAGGAAGGAAAGGAGAACGAAAGGGAGGGGAGAAGGAAAGGGAGGTGAAGAGAGGGGAAGGAAAGGGAGGTGAAGAGAGGGGAAGGGGAAGGGAGGTGAAGAGAGGGGAAGGGAAGGGAGGGGAGGAGAGGGGAAAGGGACGGAGGAGCGGCGTGCAGGAGGAAGCTTGAGGCACGAGCCTATTTAAGAAGGTGATAGAAATACTTGGTGGGGAGTTATGGCCCCCGCTAGTCTGCCGCTGCGGTTTTTACAAGATATATCTCAGGCGGACGGGACACGGCACGGCGCTCGCTCTCTCCCCTCGCCTCCCCTCTTCCCCTCTTTTCGTCTTCTCTTTCCGTCTTCTCTCCTCTTCCCGTCTTCGCTGTATTTCCCTCTCCTTCCCTCTACCCGTCTTCTCTCCTCTCCATTCCTTCCCTCTGCTCCCCTCTTCCACGTCTTCTTTGCTCTATTTCCCTCTTCCCCTCTCCTCTCCTTCCCTCTTCCCCTCTCCTCACTTTCCTTCTTCCGGTATCCTCTCTTTCCCTCCCCCTCTCGCTCTCCTCTCCTGCTCTCTTCCCCTCTCCTCTCCTCTCTCGCTCTCTGTGTTGGTCTGCCTTTCGTCTTTTCTTTCATTTTCTTTTTTTCTCTCCTACTATCTGTTGATCTCCTTCTCCCCTCCTCTCTCACTTACTCTGTCTTTCGTCTTTTCTCTCGTTTTCCCTTTTCTCCCTTTATCTGTTGATCTCTCTTCTGTGTTCTTCTGTTCTTCTCCCCTCTTCTTCTCTTTATCTCTCTTTTTTCATATTTTCTCTCTCTTCCTCTCATGCTCTCCCGTGTTCCCTCCTTCCCTTTCTCTCTTTAATTATTTAATTTCACGCCCTTCTCCTTTTCCCCTCTTTGACAACTTGTAGCATTCTTCTCTCGTTTCCCCCTTCCTTCGCCGCCCGTTCTTTTCTCTTCTCTCATTCTCCCTTTCTTTGCCCCTCCTTCATCCTGTCTTTCGCTTCCCCTCTTTCAACCTCCTTTTCTCTTTTTTTTTTTGTCTTCCCTCACTCCCTCATTCCCTCCCGTATCTCCCTTTTTCTCCTTCTCTCATCTCTTTTTTTTTTATCTCCCTCCCTCTCCCACCTTCACATCCCTCGCCTTCCCTCTCTCTCCCTCACTCCTTCTCTCCCTCACCCTTCCCCTCTTCCTCCTCCCTCACCCCCCTCACCCTCACCCTCTTCCTCCTCTCTCCCTTACCCTTCCCCTCTTCCTCCTACCCCCTCCCCCCCACCGCCCACCGCCGCCCACCGCCGCCCCCGATGCAGCGGAACGGCGTCGAAAGAGGGTAACCTAGGAAGGTGTTGGGAGGCAGGGGGGAAGGGTTGTTAGTGGGGGAGGGGTGGGGGGAGGAAGAGGATGAAAAGGGGATTGAGAAAAGATGGGAAGGAGGAGGAGGAGCAAAGGGGTGCTAGGGCGACGCAGGCAAGGGAGGAGGAGGGAGAAGAAGGGAGAAAAGGGAGAGAGAAAAAGGGTGAGGGCGGGGGGGTAGGGGGGAAGGGAGAAAGGGAGAAAGGGAGGGACCTCTGCACGGCGGCCTGTTTGCATTAAGTGACTAACGGCCACTTTGGAGTATTTTGGGAAGCGATCCTCCGTCAGCAAAAGGGGGGGAGGGAAGGGGGGGAAGGGGGGGTCGTGCGGGTGTGTTCCTCGCCACCACAACGACCCTCTATGGGCGTGCCGACAGCCCCTATATTGTCTCAAAACATCCGACTTTTCCTTGTCGCGGGAAGGGAAATGGGTGTTTGGGATGAGGCGGTGGAGGGAGGGAGGGAGGGAGGATGGGAAGGGGTGATGGGGTGGAGGGAGGGAGGGAGAGTTTGAGAGAGGCTGGAGGGAGGGAGGGAAGGAGGAGGGAGGCTGGAGGGAGGGAGGGAAGGAGGAGGGATGAGGGGGTGGAGAGAGAGGGAGTGGAGGGAGGGAGGGAGGAAGGGAGGGAGGAAGGGAGGGGTGTATGGGGGGGGGGAAGGGCTTAGGAGATCGTAGCTTCACCGGGTGTCATACCGGTATGTTTCTCTTACCCGGTGGGGAAGGGGAGGGGAGGGGGTGCTAGAGGAAGGGAAGGGAGGGGGTGTTAGAGGAAGGGGGAGGGAGAGGGGTGCTAGAGGAAGGGGGAGGGGAGGGGGGTGCTAGAGGAGAGAGGAAGGGACCTATGATCGCTTTTCAGTGCACTATTTTTGGGAGGAACCTATAAGATGGGGAATTGTGGGCGGGGCGCCTTGATGAAGGAGGTCGAAGGTTGGGTGGAAGGAGAGGGAGGGAGGGAGGGAGGAAGTGAGGGAGAGGTGGGTGAAGGAGGGAGGAAGTGAGGGAGAGGGTGGGTGGAGGAGGGAGGAAGTGAGGGAGAGGGTGGGTGGAGGAGGGAGGAAGTGAGGGAGAGGATGGAAGGAGAGGGAGGGAGGAAGTGAGGGAGAGACGGAGGAAGAGGGTGAAAAAATGATACATAGCTTAATAATGATAAATATAAATAGATAGATAAATAAACCAATCAAAATAAATAGATAAATAAATACACACAAAAAAATTACATACCTAAACAAACAAACGAAAACCAGATAAACGAATTAATACATAAATCACACCAAGGAAAGGGAGTGGGGGGGGGTGGGGAGAGGGGGGAGGGGGAGGGGCGGTAGGCGTAGATGGCGCGGGGGGGATAAAAATACGTGAATGGAGAGTAAGTTTGTGATAATGAGGAGGGCCGGCGGTAATGCGAAAGGGGAACGTAATCTGCCAAATTATATGCACGGTCAGAGAGAGAGAGAGGGTGGCAGCCGCGTTGGAGATGCTGCTGTTGTTGATTGTCGTAACACTTTTTTTTTTATTTTTTTTATTTATTTTTTTTTTTTTGCCTTTTTTTGGCGTTTTTCTTTCTTTTTTTTTTTTTCTTTTTTTGCGTTGTCTTTCTCTTTCTTCTTCTTTTTTTTGCGTAGTCTTTCTCTTTCTTCTTTTTGGCCAATAGATTTCGAGTGATTATTGGGGTGGGTGGGGTGTAGGGGAGAAGGTGGTGGTTTTGGTGGAGGTAGAAGTGATGGAGGTGGAGGTGGAGGAGGTGGTGTGGGTGGGTGGGCGTGTGGGCGGGAGGACAGGCTGGAGAATCCAAAGAGGCGAGAGAGAGAGAGAGAGAGAGAAAGAGAGAGAGAGAGAGAGAGAGAGAGAGAGAGAGAGTAAAAGAGTGGAAAACCGCGTTAGTCGGTTTGTGCGTCCATAATACTATTTAATTTTCTAATTCTTTCTTAAATACTCCAAGAGGTCGTAGTTGAGGGTGCGAGTGGGGGTAGGGGGATAGGGGTGGGGGGTGGGGTGGGGGTGAGGGATAGGAGATAGGGGGTGGGGAGGGGGTGGGGGTGGGGGTCATTAGCTACGAGAGGTGAGATATAATTATTTGCTTTATTGGGGTGTCGTGTTTTATTTTTATTTTTATTTTTTTTGATTTTTTTTTTCTTAGTCCGTCTGGTCTATCTTTATTGCTGATTTATTTCTTGACCGTCAGTTTTTTTGTTTTTTTTTGGGATTTTTTATTATTTTTTCCCTCTTCTGCTTTTCTTTTTACGTACTTTTATCTTGAAGGTTGATTTATTATCTTTTGTATTATTTCTCTCTCTCTTTTCATGGTTTCCTCTTCCTTATCTGTCTCGTGTGTAGCTCCCCTTTCTTATCTTGCTCCATTTCTTTCTTTATCTTCTCCTCCTCTTCCTCTTCCTCCTGCTACTTCTCCTTCCTTCCTCTATGCTCTTCCTCCTGGTCCTACTTCATCTCTTTTCCCCTGTGGTCTCCCTCCTCTCCCTCCTCCTCCTCCTCCTCCTCCCTCCTCCTCCCTCCTCCTCCTCCTCCCTCCTCTTCCTCCACCTCCTTCCCCTCCTCCTCCTCCTCCTCCTCCTCCAACTCCTCCTCCTTCCCCTCCTCCTCCTCCTCCTCTTCCTCCTCTTCCTCCTCCTCCTCCTCCTCTTCCTTTCGAGTCCTTCCTTCACAAGGCACAAAGCGTTACTGTGCGTTGTTCCCTAACTAGGCAGTTTTTGTGTTAAGTCCGGCCCTTATCAGCAAATTATATCCCCTCGCTGTAAGCTCCAATATGGGCCATTTTCCTCCGTTATACAAACACAAATTAGATCTTAATGAAGCGGTCCTCTTAAGACCAAAGTTTTCTCCCCCCTTTTACGCTGGGTTTATCGTCCTCTTTGTTGATAGGGGGCGAGGGCCAGGGTAGCTTTGAGCAGAGAAGTCGGTGCCTCGTTTTATTATTGGTCGTTGTGTTCGTGCGCACGTGTTCGTTTCGGGGGGGGTAGGGGGGTGTAGGTGGGGGTAGGGGTGTCCGTGGCGCGTCCGGAATGCTTACGTAAACAGGGCCACCTTCTCGGCCTCGTGCCCTCTCTGTCTGTCTGTCTCTGTCTGTCTCTGTCTGTCTGTCTCTCTCTCGATGTAGCTCTGTCTCTCTCTCTCTCTCTCTCTCTCTCTGTCTCCCTCTCTCCCTCCCTCCCTCTCTCCCTCCCTCTCTCTCTCCC
>NC_091588.1:3331845-3349345 GCF_042767895.1 Penaeus vannamei | reverse complement strand
TTGAATAAATGTATAATAAAGCAACAAAAAATATGATAATAGATACAGATAAATAAATGGATAGATTGAATAAGTGTATAATGACAAAACAGCAAAAATGATGATAATAGATAGACAGATAAATAAATTGATAGATTGAATAAGCGTATAATGACAAAACAGCAAAAATGATGATAATAGATAGATAGATAAATAGATAGGTAGATAGAATAAATGTATAAAATTGTGAATAATATTAATGATAGATAAAATAGACATAAAAACCCACACATAAAGCAAGGGGAAGGGGGGGGTAATGGTAGAGGGAGGGAGAGTGGGGAAGGGATTTTAGGGGGGGAGGTTATGGTAGGGGGTAGAGGGAGGGAAGGGGGCTTAGGGAAGAGGGGGGGGTGATCGGCAGCCGCAAAAGGCATCGGATCAAGACTTAGCAGGTTTAGGTAGTTGAGTTTGGAGGGAAGGCAGAGAGCTTCTCTTGACTCATATGCCGGCGTGGAGGGAAGGGAGGGAGGGAGGGAAAAGGGAGGGAAGGGAAGGGAGAGAGGGAGGGAGTGAAGGAGGGAGGGAAGGAGGGAGAGAGGGAAGGAGGGAAGGGAAGGGAAAGGAAGGAAGGAGGTAGAGCGAATAAAGGAAGGTAGGGAAGGGAAGGAGGGAGGGAGGGAGAATGGAAGAAGGAAAGAGAGGGAAAGACAAAGGATAGGATAAGAAGAAAAGGGAAGGAAGGAAGAAGGAAGAAAAGAGAAAGAATTAGAGACGGAAAGATCGCTCAAAATTTAAGAAAGACGAGGATCGAAAACAGGAAACAAAATCAGGAAGACAGGAAGCAGTAAAGCACAGGTAACGGACAGACAGACAGCCTCCTCCTCCTTTTCCTCCTCCTGCTCCTCCTCCTCTTTCTCCTCCTCCTCCTCCGCCTCCTCCTCCTCCTCCACCTCCTCCTCCTCCTCCTCCTCCTCCTCCTCCTCCTCCTCCTCCTCCATCACGAGGTCCTCAGATCGCATTCTGGCCGATTAAACAGCGCGATTTACCAGTATTTCTTCGTATAAAAAGAGAGAGAGAGAAGAAAAAAAGATATCCCAGGTTCTTCGCCGAGTAATTGAGAACCCGTTTTGGAAGCGGACGCCCCCCCCCCCCCTCCGGTTGATTAATGCCCGGCGCTCGCGTTTTCGGGAGCCGCGCCGTGTCCGGATTCGGGGAGACGCCTCCTTCTTCGCCTTCTTCGTCTCCTTCTCTTTTCGTCTTTCGTCGCCTCTTCGTTCTTCGCCTCCTCTTTTCGTCTTTCGTCTTCGTCTCCTTCTCTTCCTTCTTCGCCTCCTTCTCTTCCTTCTTCGCCTCCTCTTTTCGTCTTCACCTCCTTATCTTCCTTCTTCGCCTCCTTCGCCTCCTCTTTTCGTCTTTCGTATCCTCTTTTCGGGTTTCGTCTCCTCCTCTTTTCGTCTTTCGTCTCCGTTTTTCGGCTTTCGTCTCCTCCTTCTTTTCTTTTTCGTCTTTCGTCTCCTCATTTCGTCTCCGTTTTTCGATTTTCACCTCCTTCGCCTCCCCTTTTCGTCTTTCGTCAGGTCCTTCTCCTTTCGTCTTCGCTTGCGCCTTCTCCTTTCGTCTCTACTTTATCCGTTGCCTCCTCCTTAAAGTTTTCCTTCACCTCCACCTCCACCTCCTCCTCCTTCTCCTCCTCCTCCTCCTCCTCCTCCTTCTCCTCCTCCACCACCTCCTCCTCCTCTAGCTTCTCCTCCTCCTCCACCTCCTCCTCCTCCACCTCCGCTTCCTCCTCCACCACCTCCTCCTCCTCCTCCTCCTCCTCCTCCTCCTCCTCCGTCGCCCTGGAGTAGGAATACTTAATAATTCTCAGTTGTGACGTCATCCGCCAAAGACGATTTGGTGAAGTCCTACAATCGTGTCTGTCTTTGCATGTACGGACACTTTTCTACGTACACCGTGTGCGTCTGTGTACGTAGAAAATTTTGTAGTGTGGTGTTAGTGACGGAGAATTTGGGGGAGGGGGAGAGGAGAAGGAGAGAGGAAGAACAAGGGAAAAAAACAAGAAGAAGGGAGAAGAAGGAGTAGATGAGGGAAGAAGAAGAAAAAGAAGAAAAGGGTGAATAATAATAATGATAATATTAATAATAAGAGGGAGAAGAATAGGAGGAGGAAAAAGACGATTTTTTTTTCTCCGAGTGAGGGGACGAAGAACCAGAGGGTAGGGGGAGAAAGGGGTTGAGATGAAGGGAGGGGATGGGGAGGGGGATGGCAGCACCGGCACCAGCAGCAGCAGCGATGACACCCGCACGCCCACGACACCGCCACGGCAGACCCCGAGCGCCGCCCATCCCTCACCCATCGGAGAGCGAGCGAGCATCATCGTCGTCATCTCGAGGTCCCCAGCATCTCCATCTCGTCCCGGGAGATGGATAGATACAGGGCGGCGAGGCGGTGTCCAGCCATCGCGCGCGTAGGCAAGACATACGAGTGTCTGGTCGACTTAGCTCGGACACGCAGGCAGGCGGAGAGAGGGTTTGGGTGGGGTGGAGGGGGTGGAGAGGGACGGAGTGGGAGGGAGAAAAGTGGAGAGGGAGGGAGAGGGAGAGGGGTGGAGGAGGGGGAGGGGGAGGAGTGGAGTGGGAGAGGGGGAGGAGGAGAGGGAGAGGGAGGGGGAGGTGGAGTGGGACAGGGAGAGAGGGAGAAAGGGGTGAGAAGAAAGGAGAGAAAGAGAAGGATTTATAGGAAAAAAAAGAGCAAGTTAACAGACATAAAAATGGAATGACATGACACATCCAATCGAGACCGACAGCTACATCTAGACACAGTCAGACAGACAGACAGACAGACAGACAGACACCGAAGCCGTCCCTTACACGACCGGCCCGCGACGTGGGGGGAAAAAGACGCTAGCGGATCAGGGATGTCAGACAGACAGACAGACAGACAGACGAACGGACGGCCGTGTCACCCGGGGAATAATAAATAGCGCTTATCGGGGCATCTGCCGGGTATATCACAGACTCGATTCGGGTCTTGTGCTACAGCCTCCTCCTGCCCGCTCTCCGTTTTCTGTTGGGAGGCACTGGGGTGAGGGGAGGGAGGGGGGGCTTCGGTATATTGTGGTTTATGGATTTATTTATTTATTTATTGTTGTTGTTGTTGTTGTTGTTGTTGTTGTTGTGTGTGTGTGTGTGTGTGTGTGTGTGTGTGTGTGTGTGTGTGTGTGTGTGTGTGTGTGTGTGTGTGTGTGGGAGGGAGTGGGATGTTTTTGTTTTCTTGTTTTGTTTTGTATTTGTTTTCGTGTAGAGGTTATTTTGTGGTGTATTTTCTCGGATGTTTTCAAAGTACCCTCTCTCCTCTTCCTACTCCTCCTCCTCCTCCTCCTCCTCCTCCTCCTCCTCCCTCCTCCTCCTCCCCCTCCTTCCCTTACCCTTCCCCTAACCATCCTTACCATCTATCATTATCTTCCTCCTCCGCCTCTTTCTTACCATCACTCTCACTCACTCTCGCTCGCACTCTCCGAGCCATAGAGTCGACTTTCCCTTTCACTCTCAACCATACGTAACCCTTCCCCCTCCCTCCCCCTTTGGGTCGCACATCCTCAAATATGGTGTTTTTTCTTTGTTTTATCTTTTATCTTTCTTTTACCTTTTTTCTTATATTTCTCGTCTTCTTCATTATTTCTCGTCTTCTTCATTGTTTCTCGTCTTCCTTATTGTTCTTCGTATTCCTGTCTTCTCCTCCTTCTCCTCCTCCACCATCTCCTTTCACCCTCCTCCTCCTTTCATCCTCCTCCTCCTCCTCCTCCTCCTTCCCTCCCCCTTCTTCCTACTTATCCCCCCTCCTCCTCCTCCTTTCATCCTCCTTCCTACTTATCCCCCTTTCCTCCTCCTCCTCCTCCTTCCCCCTCCTCCTTCCCTCCTCCTCCTCCCCCTTCTATTATTCCCCCACCACCTCCTTCCTACTTACCCCCTCTATTATTCCCCCCTCATCCATCCTTTCGTGTTTACTCTCCCATGCACAGTCCTTGCATGGTGCACTCTGCGTGTCGGAATGCACGTGATTTCTGAGTACCGCGCGCGTGTGCATGTTTGATTGACAGGTACGTGCAGCAAGACAACGGGTACGTGTTTGTGTGGAAGAGACCTGTTCTGCTTGTTCTTATATTTTGTTCGTGTTTTTGTTATTTTTTTGTTAGTTTTTTTCTGTTTTTATTCTTGTTGGTTGTGTCTCTGTTGTTATTGTTTTTTCGTTTTTTTTGTTTGTTTATTGTTCTTTATTTTCTTTTGGTTTGTTTTTGTTATTTTTTCAATTTTCTTGTTTGTGTGGATTTTTTTTTTTCATTTTCTTCCTCTTGTTGTTTGTGTGTCGTTTTTATCTTTCTTTTTTCTTATTTTTTTCCTTCTTATTTTATCTTTCGTTTTTTATTTCATTTTTCTTCTTATTTTATCTGTCGTTGTTATTTTTTCCCCTCTTATTCGTTATGTTTTGATGTTGTTATTTATTTTTTCCCCTTTCTTTCGTTTAGTTAGGTTTCGGTGTTGTTATTGTCGTCTGCTTCGCTCCCTCGTTCGTGCGAAAGGAGAGAGGGGCGATCTGCGGGAGACACGCACCGCCGCGAGAATGTGCGAGAATTAGCGAGATTGGGTTATTATCAGCTGGGTTGGGAGGAGGAGGGGGGGAAGGGGGAAGGATTGGCCCTTTCTCTTCTTCCACTTAAATTCCTTTCTCCTTCTCTTCTGTTGTTCTTTTTCTCCCTATCTTCGTTTTTCTCCTTTTTTTCTAATCTTTCTTTCTTTTTCTTCTTTTATTTCCTTCTCCTTCCTCCCTCCTTCTTCACCTCCTCGTCTATCCCTCTTTTTTCCCCCTTCTCCCTTTTTAACTCCCCCCCCATTTCTTCCTCTCTTGCCTATTCCTTTCCATCCTCCCTCCTCCTCCTCCTCCATCTCCCTTTTCTCACTCCTCCTTCCACCCTCCTCCTTCTTCCTCCTCCATCTCCCTTCTCCTCCTCCTCCTCCTCCTCCTCCTCCTCCTCCTCCTCCTCCTCCTCCTCCTCCATCCCTTCCCCTCCTCCTTCCTCCTCCTTCCCCCCCCCCCCCTCCTGCCGCTCGCCTGTCCCAGGGTCGTAACGGAAGGATCTTGGCCCCGTGTCCCGACCCCGTGATGTATGTGGGTATGATACGGCCTTGATAAGCCTTACGCATTTTCCCCCTTTTCCCCTCATTATCTCTCTCTCTCTTTCTCTCTTTCTCTTTTTCTCTTTCTCTTTTTTTCTCTTTTTCTTTTTTTCGTTCGTTCGTTCGCGTTCTCTCTTTCTCTTTTTCTTTCTTTCTCTCCCTCGTTGGCTTTCTCTCTCTCTTTTTCTCTCTTTCTCTCGCTGGCTCGCTCGTTTTCTCTCTTTCTTTTTCTCTCTCTTTCTCTCGCTGGCTCGCTCGTTTTCTCTCTCTCTTCGTCTTTCTCTCTCTCTCTCTCTCTCTCTCTCTTTTTCTCTTCGTTTTCTGTGTTCTTTTCGTTTTGCTCATTTGTTTCGTCTCGTTTTATATCTTCTTTTCTTTTTCTTTATTACATCTTTCGTTTTCTGGTTCTTCTTCTCCTCCCTTCTTTCATTCCTTGTTTGGGAAAAAAAGAGAGAAAAATAATTATCTCCCTCTCTGCCTCTCTCTCCTCCTCCTTTTGTCCGTTCTTCCGCTCTTTCTTAAAGTATTTATTTTTTCTTGTCTTTCTCTCTAAGCTTTGTATCTTCCCCTTGTTTAACTTTTACTTTTTTTCGTTTTATCCCATACCCCATTTTTATCATCATTTTCTTTTTCGTCTCTTTCTCTCCCCTCTCCTTTGTGTTTTTCCCCTCCTCGGGGTCTCTCTCTCTCGCTCTTTACGAAGACTTATTCACCCATATATATTTTTTTGTTTTTGTTTTTGTTTTTTTTTTTTGCGTTCGAGGATTGAGACGATAATGGCGCTATCAGTAATTCTGTTGAGTAGTTGAGCGCGTTCGTATGCGGGGGAGGTGGCTTCGCACGCACGTCTTGCTGGGGTCGACCCGCGTTTCTTCCGCGTTCGAGCGAGCGGTCTACCAGCTCTCGTCTCTTTTTTTTTTCGTTTTTGTTTTTTTATGGAGGGAATTATACTTCAAAAGCGGTGTGTTTTGGGTCTTTTTATTCTTCTATTCGGGAGGGAAAGGTAGAGTAGATTGAGAATTCTGGAATTTCACTCTTAGGTCGTGTTTATGAAGGTTTTTTCGTAGGGTTTGGGAGACAGCGGCGGGGTATGAGCCGCGAAAAGCCAAGCTCCAGGGATCCGAACACCGTCCCAGACCAACGTAATGAGAGGTCAGTTGTCTCTCCAGGCGGCTGCGTTCGAATAGGTAGGCGAGGCGAGAGAAGAAGAAAAAAAAAAAAAAGATGGCGACCTCCATGTGCGGCTTCCTGATACATACATCGAAGGAATAAAAGAAAACGAGGATCAGAAGGAAAGAACGAATAAACGGAGCGGAGAGAACGTAAGACAATAAACAGCACACGAAAAGACACGCGCCAACTCACACAAAAAAAACGAAAGTGAAAGAGATAAATGAGAGAGAAAATTGAAAGAGAGAAAAGTCAAAAAGAGAGAGAAAGAAAGAAAGGGAGAGAAAGAGAATATGAGAGAAAAGTGAGAATGAGAGACAATATGAAATAAAAGTGAGAATGAGAGAGAGAGAGAGAGAAAGGAAGTAAGAGAGAAAGAGAGAAAGAAAATGAGAAAGTGAGAGAAAGAGAAAAACAAAAACAAAAAGAGAAATAGAAAGAACATGAAAGAAAAGTGAGAATGAGAATGAGAGAGAGAGAGAGAAGCAAGATATGGATGGTTGGCGCAGATATGCCAAACATCCGGGCACTTCACCGCGGCCGGGCTGGTGGCGGCCCACTGTGCAATGTTGACCTGCAGGAAGTCGTGTTATTGTTATTGCAATCTCTCGCCTCTTTTTGTGGGCGGGGGATGGGCGGGGGTGGGCGGGGTGGGGGGGGTTGGGCGGGGTGGGGTGGAGGGGGGTTGGGGGCCGTGCTTCTTGTCGCTTGTTTAAGTTGTTTTATTATTGTTTTTTTATTGTTTGTTTTTATTTATTGGTGTTCATGTTTGTTCTCTTATTGGTATTATTGTTAGGGTTATAATTGTTATATATATATATATATATATATATATATATATATATATATATATATATATATATATATAATATTTATTTATTTATTTATTTATTTGTTTATTTATGATAATGATGATTGATATTATTTATTATTGCTATAGTGATGATAGATTATTATTATCATCACAATCATTATCAGAAGAAGAAGAAATAGAAGATGAAGAATAAGAATAAGAATAAGAATAATAATAGGAAGAAATAGAAGAAGGAGAAGAAGAGGAAGAAGAATAATAATAAGAAGAAATAGAAGAGGAAAAATAATAAGAAGAAGAAATAGAAGAGGAAGAAGAAGAAGAAGAGAGGTTGGGAGCCGGGGAGAGGGAGAGGGGAAGGGGAAGGGGTGGGGGGTTGGGGGGTTGGGGGGGTTGCAGAGGTTTCCGAGAAGGGGCGGAGTTATCTTCGAGGAGGCGTGTCTTGCGTTTCCTTTATTTTTATTTTTGTTTTATGTTGCTTCTATTGTTATTATTTTTTTCATTAAAGTTGTTAACGATATTATTGTTATTGTATTGTTTTATTATTATTATTATTATTGTTATTGTTGTTGTTGTTGTTGTTGTTGTTATTGTTATTGTTATTACTGTTATTGCTACCATTGCCATTTCTTTTACCATATTACTATTACTATTACTAGTAGAATTGCCATTACCATTATTACCATTACTATCACTATTACCATATTACCACAACTCTTAGCGTTACCATACTACCTCTACTATTCCCATTACCATATCACCGCTACCAATACCATGACCGTTACCGTTACCGCTACCATTACCATTACCATTATTAGTCTTATCAGCCTCCCGATCAGCGCAGCCTCGTCGGTATGGGCCTGGTGCTGGCCGCGCGCGCGCCCTGCGGCACTCCGATCCCGCAATTATCAAATTTTTGTTCGCGCTACCACCGCCCTGGCCAGCCCCCCCCCCTCCCCCCCACCTCTCCCTTTCCCATCTCTCATTCTCTCTTTTATTCTGTGTTTTTTTTGGGTGTGTTACGTTTTTCTTAGATTTTTTTTTTTTTTTTTTTTTGGTATGGTTTGATATATATATATATTTTTTTTCACGTCTCTTCTCTTTCTTCTTGTGTGTTTCTTTTCTTTTATTTCTTCTCGTGTGTGTGTGTTCTCTTCTTTTTCTTCTCTCCTGTCCCCTTCTCCTTCATCTTCTATCCCATCTCCTATTTTGTATCTCCTCTCTCTCTCTATCTTAATTTGTTCATTCTTTCTCTTGTGCCTCCTCTTCTCTCCCTCTCTACTTCTGCTTCTCCGTCTCCTCATCCCCTCTCCTCCTCCTTTCTCCCTCTCTCTCCCCTTCTCCCTCCCTCCCTCCTCCCTCCCTCCCTCCCTCCCTCCCTCCCTTCTCCCTCTCTCTCTCTCCCTCCTCCCTTACCTTTTTTTCCCCCACTCTCTCAGCCATGTTCGTGACCCTATTTCGTCGTTCTTGTCATGCGAGGTCACAGCTGGCACAGGTGGGTGCCGCTCCGCCTGTGTCGGCTTTGATGGAGTGATGATGTGTCCTTTACCTTTCCTTCCTCCAGAATATATGATATATATATATATATATATATATATATATATATATATATATATATATATATATATATATATGTATATATATGTATATGTATATAAATATATTTTTTTCTTTTTTCTTTTCTTTTCTTTTTTTCTTTTTTTCTTTCTTTCTTTCTCAATTTTCAGTCATTTTTTTTATGATTTTTGATTTTCTCGTCGCTTTGAATGGGAATGAAAATTAGTTTGTTTTTCTTTTCATAACTTTTTTTTTATAGATATTTTAATCATTCTATCGTTTGTAAAGTTATTATTATTATTATTATTATTATTATTATTATTATTATTATTATTATTATAGTTAATATTATTATCATTATTATTATTATTATTATTATTATTATTATTATTACTATTATTATTATTATTATTTGAAAATTGAATAACCTGACTTGAGAAGTTATTCATTCTTATTCATGTTCTTTTGCGACGTTCTTCTCAGTGAACAGTAATGAACAGATGTTCTTTGCTTATTATTATTTGGTTTGATTTTTTGTCATCTTTAGCGGCTGTTGTCTGTCATTTTCTGTCATTTATTGTCTGTGGGTTGTCTCGCTTTTATCGGGACGGCGTGGGGGGGGGGTTGAGGGAGGGGGAAGGGGGAAGGGGGAGAGGGAGGTTGTGCAGGGGGTGGGGGTGGGGGGAAGCGGAAAAAGTGACAGGATTTAGTTGAAGGAAACTTTGTCTCTCTGTCTCTCCGTCTCTCTCTCTCTCTCCCTCTCTTTCTCTCTCTCTCTCTCTCTCTCTCAACATGCAATTTCTATCTTGTGGAGGGAAAAAGGCCCTGGGAATACGCCACGCCCCCTTTCCTTCCCCCTCCTCTTCTTCCCCTCCTTCCTTCCTTCTTCTCTTCCTATTCTCCTTCCGTCCCCCTTCCCCTCCTCCCCCAGCACATCCTCCTCCTCCCCCAGCACCTCCTCCCTCCTCCTTCTCCCCCCAGCACCTCCTCCTCCTCCCCCAGCACCTCCTCCTCCTCCTCCTCCCCCCCCAGCGCCTCCTCCTCCTCCCCCAGCACCTCCTCCTCCCTCCTCCTTCTCCCCCAGCACCTCCTCCTCCTCCCCCAGCACCTCCCTCCTCCTCCCCTCCCCCAGCACCTCCTCCTCCTCCTCCTCCTCCCCCCAGCACCTCCCTCCCTCCTCCTCCTCCCCCAGCACCTCCTCCCTCCCTCCCTCCTCCTCCCCCAGCACCTCCTCCTCCTCCTCCTCCCCCAGCACCTCCTCCTCCCCCAGCACCTCCCCCCTCCCCCTCCTCCCCCAGCACTAGCAGCAGCGGCGGCGTTGGCCCGCGCGCGTGACTAGCACCCGTCTATCAGCGACTATCTAGGTAATGGTGGTCGTTGTTGCAAGGAACCGTAATTGCGAGGTGACGATTCCGGGCGAGGGCCGGGCATTTGTAGCTAGAACCTCTGATTACTAGCGCCTCCTCCCCCCCCCTCTCTCTCTCCCTCTCCCCCTCTCTCCCTCTCCCCCCCCCTTCCCCACTTCCCCCCACTCCTCCTCTCCCACCTAGCTATCAAGGGAGGGCGCAGAGGGGGAGGGGGAGGGGGATGGGGGGTGGGAAAGGAGGAGGGAAGGAAGGAAGGTGGTGGGAAGGAAGGAAGGAGGAAGGAAGGAGGAAGGAGGAAGGAAGGGAGGTGGGGAAGACAAGAAAAGGGTGTATAAGAAAGGAAGGAACAGGCAAGGTAAAAGATAAGAAGGGAGAAAAAGAGGAAGAGAAGAAAGAGAGAAAGAGGCTACTAGGAAACAGGAAACGAAATAGGAGGGGGAGAAAAGAGAACAAAAAGGGGATAAGAATAAAAGAAAAAAAATTGGGAAGAGGAAGCAAAGGAGAATAAAAAGGGGAGAAGAATTTAAAAAAAAATTGGAAAGAGGAAGCAAAAGAGAATAAAAAGGGTGAGAAGAAAAAAAAAAAAAAAAATTGGGAAGAGGAAGCGAAGAAAAAGATAAATATAAGGAAAAAAGGGGAGAGAGAGATAAAACTGGAGGAGAGGCCCTTGTTTTCTCGCCAAAGACCTAATTGAATCGGGGAGAAGCGACAACGGGGCGGGAACGAGGGCACGAAGGGGGGGGAGGAAGGAAGAGGAGGAGGGGGAAAGTAGAGGAGGAGGAGGTGGAAGAGGAAGGTAGAGGAGGTGGTGGAGGAGGAAGGAAGAGGAGGAGGAGGAGGGGGGAGGAAAAGGAAGACGAGGTGGTGGAGGAGGAAGAGAGGAGGTGGGTGGAGGAGGAAGAAAAGGGAAGGAGTAGGAGGAAGAAGAAGAAAAGAAGGAAGAAGAGGAAGACGAAGAAGGGAAGAAGAAGAAGAAGAGGAGGGAAAAGAGGAGACGAAGGAAGAAGAAGTAGAAGAGGAGGAGGAAGATAAATAGAAAGAAGAAGAAGAAGTAGTAGTAGAGGAGGACGAGGAGGAGACGAAGGATAAAGAAGAAGCAGAAGAGGAGGAAGGAAGGAAGGAGGGAAGGTCGCGCGGCGGTGATAATCGGCCTGGAAGTGCCGCCCCGGTCGCCAGGGAGGCTCTCGACCTCGTTGCATCGGCCGCTTGTTGCTGCCGAGGGGCGCGTCGACCCCCCCCCCCTCGCTCGCTTTTCCTTTTTCCTGTGTTGTTTGGGTTTAGTTGGGGATTTTTCTCTTTTTTTTGGGGGGTGGGGGGTGGAGAGAGGGGGTTGATGGGGGTGGGTGTAGGGGGTGTAGGGAGAGGGGGTGTTGCTCTGTGTTTCTTAGATGATTTTTTTTTTTTTTTTTTTTTCTTGTCTGGCTGTGATGTGATTTTATTTCTTTTTTTGTTGTCGTTTTTGTTTTTTTGAGGAGGGGTTGTATCATATATGTATTTTAAAAGAGGTAAAAACAGACACACACACACACACACACACAACCCATAAAACACATACACACACACACACAAAACCCATACAACACACACACACGCTTAACCCCCCCCCCCCCCCCAAAAAAAAAAAAAAAGCAACACACACACACACACACATCACTCACACACATAAAGACACACACACACATCTCTCTCTCTCTCCTCCCTCATCCCCTCCCCCGTCACTCCCTCCTACACGTGAAGACATGATCGTGCCTTAACTTAAGATGCTCATCATGGTCAACCCACAATCTACAAGTTCCCCCTCCCCTCCCTCCCCTTCCCTCCCCGGCCCCTCCCCCTTCCTTCCCTTCCCCTCCCCTTCTCCCCTTCCCCTCCCTACGTAGACCCCAATATCCTTGCCTTCCCTTTTCTTTCTCCCTTTCTCCCTTGCCTCCCGTTTATTCTCTTTCTCTTCGTCGTTTTTTTTCTTTCTTTCTCTCTATCGTGATTTCTTGTTAAAAAAAAAATGCTTCTTTTATTTCATATTTTGTCGTTTTCTTTTTTTCTTCTTCTTCCTTACTTTCCTACTTTCTTACTTCCTTACTTTCTCTTCTTCCTTGCTTTCGCTTCTTTCTTCTTATCCTCTCTCCTTGTTCCTCCCTTCTTTATCCGGATTCCCCTTTTTCTCTTTCTTCACCATCTCTCTCCCTCCTCCCCATTCCCATCCTGCACCCCCCCCCTCCTCCCCGCATGTACACGTATGTTTATAAGACGAGAGCCACGCGCCCTTCCTCTCTCCCTCTCTCTCTCTCTCTCTATTTCTTCCCCCTCTCTCTCTCTCTCTCTCTCTCTCTCTCCTTCTTCCTCTCTCCTTCTCCTTCTTCCTCTCTCCTTCTCCTTTTCCCTCCCTCTCTCTCTCCTCTCTCTCCCTCCCCCTCTCTCTCTCTCTCTCTCTCTCTCTCTCTCTCTCTCTCTCTCTCTCTCTCTCTCTCTCTCTCTCTCTCTCTCTCTCTCTCTCTCTCTCTCTCTCCTCTCCTTCCTCCTTCCTTCTCCTTCTCCTTCCTCTCTTCTTCTCCTTCTCCTTCTTCCTTCTCCTTCTCCTTCTTCCTCTCTCCTTCTCCTTCTTCCTCTCTCCTTCTCCTTCTTCCTCTCTCCTTCTCCTTCTTCCTCTCTCCTCCTTTTCCCTCCCTCTCTCTCTCTCCTCCCTCTCTCTCTCTCCTCCCTCTCCCTCTCCCGTCGCGGCCACTGTGCACAAGTCTCGAGCCACTCGTGTGCACTTTAATGCTCACGCGCACACACTCACGTACAATTACTGTTGTGTTTAGCGCGGTTGTTTTACGTCTCTCTCTGTCTCTGTCTCTCTCTCTCTCTCTCTCTCTCTCTCTCTCTCTCTCTCTCTCTCTCTCTCTCTCTCTCTCTCTCTCTCTCTCCCTCTCTTCTATTTTTTTTCTGTTTTGCTTTCTCTCTATCTCTTTATCTCTCTTATCAATCATACGCACGCGCGCCCGCACACACACACACACACACACACACACACACACACACACACACACACACACACACACACACACACACACACACACACACACACACACACACACACACACACACACACACACGCACACACACCTCACTCACTCACTCACTCGCAGGCGGAGTGGGACCCTAGTAATGAGGGAGCAGCTCAATGATTGGCAGGTGTCATAAGTGATGTTCAAACCTGGGTTATTTATGACCTCTAAGATAATTACGAAGGGGCGGGGCATGAGGCTGCTAAGCGACGAGCGGCCGAGAGGGCGAGAGTCCCGGGTCTAGAGGGCGCGAGTTCGACCTTTTCGTCTGGATGGCGGTGTCGCTGGGTTTTTGACGGGTGTCGGGGTGGTTTTGTGGATGAGAGAGAGAGAGAGAGAGAGAGAGAGAGAGAGAGAGAGAGAGAGAGAGAGAGAGAGAGAGAGAGAGAGAGAGAGAGAGAGAGAGAGAGAGAGAGAAAGTCATCCGAATTTCGCCTCTCTGGCTCTCCCCGACACCCGACCCCGCCATTTTCCCCCGATCGCCGCCGAACCGAACCGAACCGACCGACCGACCGACCGACCGACCGACTTCTAAGCAAAGGCTCCGACCGACCGGTCCCAGGGCAGGGTCGGGTCGGGGCCCAGGTCGGGCGGGAGGAATCGGGGCCTGGAAGTCGGCGGTGGCGGGCCGGTGGAGGAGGAGGAGGGGGAGATGTAGGAGGGGGAGGAGAAGGAGGTGTAGGAGGGGGAGGAGGAAGAAGGGGGGTGGAGGAGGAGGAAGAAGGGGGAAGGAGGAGGAGGAAGAAGGGAGGAGGAGGAGGAGGAGTAGGAGTAAGAAGAGGGGGAGGAGTAGGAGTCAGAGGAGGGGCAATAGGAGTAAGAGGAGGTGTAGGAGGAGAGGGAGGAGGCGGAGGAGGAGGAGGAGGAGGACGGCGGCCGCGGTGATTGGCAGGTGTCATGAGTGATAGCCAACTCCGGGCGCAACATACGAGCTGCACCTAATGACACCTCATCCCGGGGAAAATGATCGCGCCGCCGCCTCGCCTGTAGGTTTTTGCCAAAGCCGCCGCGCACTTAGCCAGGCTACCGGGGTTGGCGGATGATTGGCAGATGTCGTTCGGAAGCGCTGCCGCTCTTATTTATGGCGGCCGCCTTATTTATGACGGCCGCGTCCGCCGGGGCTGGCTCCCCCCCCGACCCACACGCCCGCCCCACGCCCGCCCCACGCCCGCGCCGGCGAGGGCTTTTCCTTTCCGTCGCTCCTCGCCCACGCACGCATGCACGGGGGGGGCGGGCAGGCAGGCACGTACACGCACGCGCGCGCGCACGCACGCACACGCGTTTTCTACTCCAGTCCGTCGCTCTTTATTTTTTGCCCCTTTTTATTTTTATTTTTATTTATTTTTTTTGTGACTTTTTTTTTGAGTGTGACTTTTTTATGCCACGGTTACGATAGTTTTCCGTATGAATTATTTGTGGCCGGTTAATTGCGGGCGTCATTCTTCATCAGTGGGAGTGATTTAGGGGCTATTTGTAAGGGGGAGGAGGAGGAGGAAGGAGGAAGGAGGAGGAGGAGGAGGAAGGAGGGTGGAGGGGGAAGGGGAGGAGGAGGAGGGTGGAGGAAAGACGGGTAAGGAGATGGATAGGAGTAAAGATGGAGGAGGAGGAGGAAGGAGGAGGAGGGAGGAGGAGGAGGAAAGGGGAGGAGGAGGAGGGTGGAGGAAAGAAGGGGAAGGGAAGATGGAGGAGGAGGAGGAAAGGGGAGATGGATAGGAGGAGGAGGAGGAGGAGGAGGTGGTGGAGGAAAGAAGGGGAAGGGGAGATGGATAGGAGGAAGGTGGAGGAGGAGGAGGAAGGAGGGTGGAGGGGGATAGGAGGAGGGTGGAGGAAAGAAGGGGAAGGGGAGATGGATAGGAGGAAGGTGGAGGATGGAGGAAGGAGGATGATAGGGGAGAAGGGGAGGAGGAGGAGGAGGATGGAAAGAGTGAAAAGCCACGAGGAGTAAGAGTAATCATGATAAATACGGTAATAGCGATGATAAGATAATTATTGTTATAGAAATATTGATATGAATGATACTAACGATAATAAGAGTAACTATTAATGATAACGATAATAATACCGATAATAACAATAACATTAATGATAATAATAGTAATGATGATAATAACAACAGCAACAACAATAATAATGATAATAATAATAAAAATGATAATAATAATAATAATAATAATAATAATAATAATAATAATAATAATGATAATAATAAAAAGGTAGAAAAAAGACGAAGAGAAAAAGGGAAGACGGCGATGAAGATAAAAGATAACCGATGGATTAAAAAAAGAAAAAAAAAAAAAAGTGTGTTCACAAAAGAGGGTGAAATCAATGAGCCAGCGGCCGGCCAGTCACTCCGTCAGTCACTCAGTCGCGGCCAGTCCTTCTCTCTCGTCATGCTCTTTGAATGACAGGCGTGCCATGCATTCCGTTCCCGGGCCCCTCCTCTCCCCCCTCCCCCTCCTCCTCTTCTCCTCCTCCGAGTCCTTCTCTTCCCTTCTCTCCTCCTCCCCCCTTCTCTACCCGTCCTCTTCTCCCGAGTCCTTCTCTTTCCTTCTCTTTCCTCTCTCTCCCTCCTCCGAGTCCGAGTTCTTCGAAGCCCCCTCTTTTCTCTTATTCTCTTTTGGTTCTCTCTTTTGGTTCTCTTTCTTTCGTTCGGTTCTGTTTTGTTCTTCTCTTTCTCTCTTTCGGTTCGATTCTTCTCTTCTCTCTCTCGATTCTCTCTTCTCTTCGCAGTTTTCTTTCGTTTAGCTTGTCTTTTCTTCTCTTTTCTGCCTCCTCTCTCTTTTCGCTTCTCTGCCTACTTTCCCTTTCTTCTCTTCATCTCTTCTTGTCCTTCCCTCCTTCCTCCCTTCGCTTCCCTCCTCCCCCCATCCTCCCAACTCCACCTCCTTCCCACCTTCCCTCCCCTCCTCCCTCCTCCCCATCCACCTTCCCTTCCCCCTCCCTCCTCCTCCCCTCCCCACCTCCCCACCCCCTTCCTTCAAAACCCCGCGACACCGCCTCGAATGAGAAGACGCTGTGTCTCTAACCTTCCCCACCCTACCCCCCTCCCCCATCTCTCCCCCCACCCCACCCCCACCCCCCACCCTCCCCCACGTCATGTTATGCGGTCCCTTTTTATGGCGGGGTCGGAGGCTCACACGAAACAAAAGCCACTTAATTAGAAACTTGAGCAGGAGAGACGGAGGTGGCAGGCACAAGGAGGCAGGAGGAGGAGGGAGGAGGGGGAGGAGGGAGGAGGAGGAGGAGGTGGTGGGAGGGGGGAGAGAGGTGGGAGGAGGGGGGAGAAGGGGGAGGGAATTGGTAAGGGGAGGGGGGGGGAGGAGGGGGTGAGGGTAGGATGGCAGGGGAGGGGATTGGGGGAATTGGTACGGGGTAGGGGGTCAGGGAGGAGGGAGGAGGAGGAGGGGAGGAGGGACAGGCAAGGATAACACGGCCGGCTTAAAAAGAGGTGGTTTTGGCGGCGAGAACGAGCATCGGTTGTCATAAACCAGTAAAGTGACGCTCTTATTCACCTCCTCCACCGCCTCCTTCCCTCCCCTCCCCTCCCCTCCCCACCCCTTCCCTCCCCTCCCCTTCCCTCTCTCCCCCACCTTCCCTCCTTCCCTCCCCTCCCCTCTCTCCCCCACCTTCCCTCCCCTCTGTCCCTCCCCTCTCCCCCACCTTCCCTCCCCTCTGTCCCTCCCCCTCCCCCACCTTCCCTCCCCTCTGTCCCTCACCCCTCCCTCCTTCCTCTTCCCCCTCACCCCCTTTACACACAAATCAACAGGCGAGTGTCCCTGGTTGGAGCCGGACAATGGTACTAAAATGGTACTAAATTGGTACTAAATGGTACTCCCGGGCCGGCCATAAAACCTGGCGGTGGCGCTCATTAAGGGGGGCATAAAAACTGGTTTGTCCCTGTGTCGGTGGCGCTACGTCTGACACTCTCCCCCCCTATATCCCCCACCACCCCCTCCCCCCTCCCCCTCCTCCTCCTGTAGGTGCTTGTAGGCCTAGGAGCGAGAGGCGGGTTTTATAGGCTCGTTGCCTCGGGGAGAGACGATCGCGCTGGGAGGGGCGGATAGGGGGGTGGGGTGGGGAGGGCGGGGTGGGGGTGGGGTGGATATTTCGAAGGGGGGGGGTCTGATGGATTCCTGTCTGATTCTCGTGTTTCTTGTTCTTGTTCTTCTTGTTCTGCTTTCTGCCTTCGTCGAAGTCTTCTTCTTTTCCTCCTCCTCCTTTTTCATTTTCTTCTTCTCCTTCTCCTTTCCCTTCTTCATCTCCCACTCTTTCTCTCCCTCGATGTGGCTCTGAGATGTCTCTTTATTTTTTGTTTTTTTATTTTTTTATTTTTTTTATCTCTCCGTCTCCCTCTCCCCTCTTTAAGACGTTTTGAGAGATGGGGACATGATGGGA
>NC_091588.1:3316845-3326845 GCF_042767895.1 Penaeus vannamei | reverse complement strand
GAGGGGGTCGGTGTGATGTCGGGGGGGGGGTGATGTCGCTCTCGGAAAAGGCGTTCGGGCCCGAGAGGAAGAAATTGGATTCTCAATAATATAATTCGGGCTTATTTGTTTTGTCGGGGCGGTGCAGGGGGGGAGGGAGGGAGGGGGATAGGGGGAGGGATAGGGGTTAGGGTTGGGGGAGAGGGAGAGAAAAAGGGAGAGTTGGCGTTAAAAAAGGAGGGGTAGAAGAGGGACTGAGATGAGAGAGAATATATTTTTTTTTAAAGAAAGAGGAGGAAGAACAAGGGAAAGAACAAGCAGTCTCTCCTTGTTGTTCTTCTCTCTCTAAGAAAGAAGAGGAAGAACAAGAAAAGAATAACACTCTCTTCTTTTTCTTCTCTCTCTCCCTCCTTCCTCCCTCCCTCCCTTCCCCCTCCCCCTCATCTCACACGACCTTAGGTGTGGCCGTGACGCAAGGAGGGATCATGTGACGATTTGCTTGTGTCACCGCTGTCATGTGTCATATTACGGCGTAATTCACGGCTCGTAATGAACACGGCGTTACAACCACGTTACAAAGGAGGACGGGGCGACAAGGTGGGGTGGGTGGGGGGTGGTGGGGTAAAGGTGGAGGGTGGGGTAGGGAGAGGGGGGTGGGTAAAGGTGGAGGAGGGGGGTGGTGAAAGTGGAGGGTGGGGTAGGGGAGAGAGTGGGTAAAGGTGGAGGGATGGGTGGGGAGACGGGGTGAAGGTAGGGTAAGGGGGTAAAGGTGGAGGGTGGGGTGGGGAGGGGGTAAAGGAAGAGGGGGTGGGGGAGGTATCGCCAGAAGGCAATGAGTTCGAGATGATTTTCACTCCTCCCCACCCCTTCCCCCTCTACCCCCACTCCTCCCCTCTCCCCCTCTCCCCTCCCCACCATTACGATCCATGATCTCCCGTCCGCCGCCGTTATATCAAGGGACCTGCCTTGTGACGCGCTAATGATGACGCAACGACGAGGGCGCACCTGATAGCGAGGGCGCCCTGTCTGCTCTCTCCCTCTCCCTCTTTCTCTCTTCCTTTTTGCCTCTCTCCCTCTTTCTCTCTTCCTTTTTGCCTCTCCTTTCTCTCTTCCTTTTTGCCTCTCCTTTCTCTCTTCCTTTTTGCCTCTCCTTTCTCTCTTCCTTTTTGCCTCTCCTTTCTCTCTTCCTTTTTGCCTCTCCTTTCTCTCTTCCTTTTTGCCTTTTCCTCCTTCGTTCCCTGGTATGTTTCAACTCTTTTCTCTATCTCTCCCTTTCCCTTTGCCTCTCCCTCTCCCTCTCCCTCTCCCTTCGCCTCTCTTCCTCTTCTCTCTTCCTTTTTGCCTTTTCCTCTTTCGTTCCTTGGTCGGTTTGAACTCTTTCTCTGTCTCTCTGCCTCTCCCTGTGCCTCTCTCCCTCTCCCTTTCCCTTCGCTTCTCTTCCTTTTTGCCTCTCTCCCTCTTTCTCTCTTCCTTTTGCCCCTCCTTTCTCTCTTCCTTTTTGCCTCTCCTTTCTCTCTTCCTTTTTGCCTCTCCTTTCTCTCTTCCTTTTTGCCTCTCCTTTCTCTCTTCCTTTTTGCCTCTCCTTTCTCTCTTCCTTTTTGCCTCTCCTTTCTCTCTTCCTTTTTGCCTTTCCCTCCTCCTTCGTTCCCTGGTATGTTTCAACTCGTTCTCTCTCTCTCCCTCTCCCTCTTTCTCTCTTCCTTTTTGCCTTTTCCTCTTTCGTTCCTTGGTCGGTTTGAACTCTTTCTCTCCCTTTTTGGTAATACATGTCTCTCCCCTTCCTCCATTTCCCTCTCCTTCTTCCTGCGTTATGCTCTTCCTCCCTCTTCCTTACTTCTTTCCCTTTCCTTTCCTTCCTTCTCCTCCCATTCCTTCCCTTCCCTTCCCTTCACTTCCCTTCCCCCTTCCTACATCTCCTCCTCCCTTCCCTTCCCCCTTCCTCCATCTCCCCCTCCCTTCCCTTCCCCCTTCCTCCTTCCCCTCCTTCCCCTCCCTCCCCTCCCCTCCCCACCCCACGCCCTCATCCCTAACAAGATCCAACGAGGGCGCACGGGAGGAGAAGGAGCACCCACATCGCCTCTTCAGTCACGCCCATGAAGGTCCCTGGGAACGCCGGTGGGTGGGGCAGGGTGGGGTGGTGGTGGGGGGTGGGGAGGGGGTGGTTAAGGCACTCGTGGGCGGCGGCGGGGAGCAGAGAGGCGGGCTCGAGGCAGTCGTGGGTGATCGTGGGCGGTCACGGGCGGCGGTGGTGTCGGCTCGGCCCGCGGGGGAGGGGGAGGGAGGGGGTGAGGGGAGAGGGGGTGGGGAGAGGAAGTCGGTGGAGGTTCCGGTAAGGGTCGGCTTGTCGGAAGCTGCCCCGTCACCCACTCCATCAGGGATTCACTCGCTCGTGTAGGGGAACTCAGCTGTTGGGACACCGCCCGCAAGTCCGCCCACAGGTCCGCCCGCCCGCTCGTTCGCTCGCCTTCTCTCTCTCTCTCTCTCTCTCTCTCTCTCTCTCTCTCTCTCTCTCTCTCTCTCTCTCTCTCTCTCTCTCCTCTCTCTCTCTCTCTCTCTCTCTCTCTCTCTCTCTCTCTCTCTCTCTCTCTCTCTCTCCTCTCTCTCTCTCTCTCTCTCTCTCTCTCTCTCTCTCTCTCTCTCTCTCTCTCTCTCTCTCTCTCTCTCTCTCTCTCTCTCTGCCGCCCTTGCTTCCTCTTGTTTTTACTGCCTCTGCTTGCTGCTTTTCTTGATGCTCTCTCCCCTATCTCCCTTTCCCTCTCCCTTATCCCCCTTCTCTCTCCCTTACCCCCGTCTCCCCCTCACGAGATATTCTCCCCCTCCCCCCCCGTCTCTCTCTCCCTTACCCCCTCCCCCCTCCCCCCCAACGAGAACGCGCCTTCTATCTCCTATGCTTGTGACGTCAATTTATTTATTTTCGTTTTTTTTTTCGTTTTATTCGTGTTTTTTTTTCGTTTTTTTTTTTCGTTTTTTTTCGAGGGCGTTTCTGAGGGTGATGTAACAGCGCCGTTTGTTTAATCTAGGAGCGGCGTGCGATTTAAAAAGGGAAAATGGCATGTTCTAATGTTACCCTTCTCATATTCTTAATACTTGTTTTTTTTTTTTTTTTTTTTTTCCTTCCGTATTTTTTTTCTCGCTCTCTCTCTCTCTCTGTGCGTAATTCATCTCTCTTCGTCTTCGTCTTCTTTTTTTTTTTTTTTGGTTCCTCTTTCTCTAGTTACTCCATCAACTTTTTACTCTCTTTTTTGAATGAGCGAAAATCAAAATAGATTCAAACATTTAGTTTTTTTTTTCTTTCTCGCGATTTCTCGTCTTCATCTAAGCTTTCCCGCCCCTCCCTCTCTCTCTCTCCCTCCCTCCCTCCTCCCTTCTCCCCTCCTCCTTCCTCCCTTCTTCCCCCGTCTTATCCCTACTTCCCTCCTTCCCTTCTCCTTCCTCCCTTCTCCCATCCCTCCTCCCTCCCTTTCCTTTTCTCCTCCTCCCTCCCTTTCCCTCCTCCTTCCCGTCTTCCCTTCTCCCTCCCTCATCCCTCCTTCCCTCATCCTTCATACCTCCCTTCCAATCCCCCGTCTTATCCCCCCTCCCTCCTCCTCCTCCCTCCTTCTCCCTCCTCCTCCCGTTTAGCTTTTTTTCTCTCTCTCTCTCTCTCTCAAGCCACAGTATCAACACTTGTCATCGACGGTGTTGAGTGTAATTTTAGTGGTGTTGCTCTTGGGGGGGGGGGGGGACCAGGGCGTCTTGGCGGGGTGTTTGTTCTGGATATTGCTTTTTCCTTCCTTTTTTATTCGTTGTTCTTGTTGTTTCGTTTCTTCGTGTTTTTTTTTGTTTGTTTGTTTTTTTTTAGTTTTTTTTTCGCTTGGTTCTTGTTATTTTCTTTCTGTTTTTTTCTTGATTCTTGTTGTTTTCCCCTTTTCTTTTCGTTTTTGTCTTTGTTTTTTTTATTATTTGTGCAATTTGCTTCTTTCCTTTTTTTCATAATTCTTGTATTTTTATTTATCTTTTTTTCTTCGTGTTTGTCCGGGAGATAAAAGACTGGTTGACTACGTTGCATTTAGATTTTCTTTCTCTTTTTTCTTCTCCTTTCTTTCATTCTCGCCCATGAAGGATTTATAAGATTATTTTTCGTTTGTTCTTGAAGTCTTTTTTTTTTTCTCTCGCTCTTGATGTTGAAGTTTTTTATTTTTTTTCTTTCTTTTTTTCGTTTTTTTTTTTTTGAAGTTTTTTTTTTTTTTTTTTTTTTTTTTTTTTCTTTTTTTCCTCTTTTTTTTTGAAGGATTTTTTTTTCTTTTTTCTTTTTTTTTTTTTGGCTTGCTTGCTTGTGCTTGAAGGATAAACTTGTTCCCATTTTTGAGGGTTTGTTGCGCAACGTAAACAAATAAGCCATTTGAGTCCTAGCGGGTGGGGGGAGGGGGAGGGGAAGGGAAGGAGGGTTGGAGGGGTCTTGGGAGGGGGGAGGGGGAAGGGGAGGGTTGGAGGGGTCTTGGGAGGGGGGAAGGTAAGGGATCCTTGGGGTGGGGGGAGGGGGAAGGGAGGGGGTCTTGGGAGGGGGGAAGGTAAGGATCCTTGGGATGAGGGGAGATGGGGAAGGGAGGGAAGGAGTGAGGGAAGTAGGGGTCTTGGGAGAGGGGGGGAGGATCCTTGGGGTGGGGGTGGGGGGAGAGGGGGTATCCTTCCTTCCTTTCACCTTCTTGCGGCCTCGCGTTCAGGATCCTCTCATCCCCCCCACCCACCCCCTCTCCCACCCCCTTTCGTCATCTATCATCTTCGTTTCTGATACTCTTGTTCTTGTTTTTTTTTCCTTCTTCCTCCTCCTTTTTATTCTCCTTCTCCTTTTATTCTCCTCCCCTTTCTTCCTCCTCTCCCTCTTCTTTCTCTCTCTTCCTACTCTTCCTTTTTCTCCCCCTCCCCCTTCCTCCTCCCCCTCCTCCTCCTTCTTTTAGTTTTCTTCCCCTCCTCGTCTCCCTCACCCCTCCCCCCATCCTCTCCCCTCCCCCCGGAATCGGAAGGTCAAGAGGCGCAGAGACAAATTATTCGCCAGTTCCCCTCTTTCTTTATTCATCTCTTTCTCAAGAAGGTGCCAGAAGCTTTTCAAGAAAGTTTTCGAGAGACAAAAAAAAAAAAGAAAAAAAAAAGTGAAGGAGTTTGTACGTTTTTTTTTTTTTTTTTTTTTTTTTTTATCTCACTTGATTCATTTCGACGTATCTCTTTGCTTATTTAATTGTCTCCTTATTTATTCATTTACTTGCCTACTTATTTACTTATTTACTTGCCTACTTATTTACTTATTTACTTGCCTACTTATTTACTTATTCACTTGCCTACTTATTTACTTATTTACTTGTCTACTTATTTACTTATTCACTTGCCTACTTATTTACTTATTCACTTGCCTACTTATTTACTTATTTACCTATCTACTCACTCTTTGCCTTATTTATTAATTCCCTTATTTATCCACTTTACTTATTTACTTATTCCGTAGCGCAGAATTGAGATTAATACCCCCCCCACCACCACCCCCACCACCCCCACCACCCCACTCGGCGCATGTCACGTGACTCTGTACTGCTCGCTGCCTCCTCGAATATTCATTAACAGGCGCTGGACAGGTCGATAAAACGAAGAGTACTTGGGTAAATAAATAACTGGAGTGGATAACTGGAGTGGATAACTGGAGTGGATAACTGGAGTGGATAACTGGAGTGAATAACCGGAGTGAATGATTTGAGTGGATAACTGGAGTGGATAACTGGAGTGGATAACTGGGGTGGATAACTGGAGTGAATAACTGGATTGAATAACTGGATTGAATAACTGGGGTGGATAACTGGAATGAATAACTGGAGTGGATAACTGGGGTGGATAACTGGAGTGGATAACTGGAGTGAATAACTGGGGTGGATAACTGGGGTGGATAACTGGAGTGAATAACTGGAATGAATAACTGGAATGAATAATTGGAGTGGATAACTGGGGTGGATAACTGGAATGAATAACTGGGGTGAATAACTGGGGTGGATAACTGGAGGGAATGATTTGAGTGAATAACTGGAAGGAATTGACTGGAGTCAGTAAGTGAGTGAGTCAGTTGTATTAAATCATTTGAGTAAGTTATTTGAGTGAATGAGTTGAGTAATTTTAGACAGTAATTTGAGTGAATAACTTTCTTTGAAGACTGGAGGAAATGGCTGAGTGATTGACGGGTATGTCACATGAGATGAGTAATAATTTGAGTAAATAACTTGAGTGAAAAATAACTTCATTGAGTAACTAGAGTAAATAATTAACCCCAGAGCAATAACTTGAGTGAAAAACTGACTTCAATGAGTAAATTGAGTGAATAACTAACTTCAGAACATCAACTAGATCAAATAACTCACTTGAGTAAATAACTTGAGCCATAATGCGCACCAACCCCTCGGGGCGAGACAGTGCGATGCGAAACAGAAGTCCTCATTTCCAATTAGGGGCCAAACAACCCCCTTATTTAACCCATTACATCGACACCCCATTACTCTAAGAGGAGAGAGACACCCCCCCATTACGGCCCTGACCTGACCTGGAGAGACCGCAGATCGACTACTGACCCCCCCCCCCCTTCCCCTCCCCCATTTCAGCCCCCCTTCCCCTTCCCATCCCCCATTTCAGCCCCTCCTTCCCCTTCCTCCTGCTTTTATTATCATTATCATTATTTTATTATTATTATTATTAGGCTTATATTTTTTCTGTGGTTGGCTATTCATTATTGTTATTATCTTTATCATTATCATTGGTATAGCTATCGTTATTCCCTTTATCCCTCTCTTCCATACTTTCCCTCTCTCTCTTTATCTCCTTTATTATTATCCCTTCTCTCTTATTTTCCTTTCCTCTCCCCCCCCCCCTTAACTGCACAGCCTACAAACCCGAGCCGCCTATGCTGTTCTCCTGTCGGTTGTGATTGTTAATAAACACCATGGATAATTATGGTAATTGGTTCTCCTCTGCGAGCTGAACAAATGGGCAGTTCAGTGGTGGATAACGTGGTTCGGTTGTTTGGTCTTTTCTAATTTGTCTTTGTTGTGATGGTTGTTGTTGTTTTCTATGTTGTGGTTGTTTGTATGATTATTATTGTTTTGGTTATGATTATGAGAAAACGCGAAAGAAAGAGAAAGAGAGATAGAGAGAGAGGATACAAGAGAAAGAGAGACAGAGCCACCACGAGCGAGCGAGCTTTCGAAGCCACGCCTCCTCCTCCTCCTCCTCCTCTTTCCCCCCTCCTCCTCCACCACTACCTCCTCCTCCACCTCCACCTCCTCCCTCCTCCTCCACCACCTCCCCCTCCTCCTCCTCCCACTCCTCCTCCTCCTCCTCCTCCTCCTCCTCCCTCCTCCTCCTCCTCCTCCTCCACCTCCCATTCCACCACCACCTTCCACCACCACCTCCTCCACCTCCCCACCACCACCACCTCCTCCTCCACCTCCTCCTCCTCCTCCTCCTCCACCTCCCCCTCCTCCTCCTCCTCCTCCCCTCCTCCTTCACCTCCTCCTCCACCACCACCACCACCTCCACCTCCTCCTCCACCTCCTCCCTCTTCTCCTCCACCTCCTCCCTCTTCTCCTCCTCCCTCCTCCTCCTCCTCCTCCTCCTCCTCCTCCTCCGCTCACGAGGCCAACGCGAAAGATATAATGAAGTGAGAAATGGGATGGGTCCATTCATAATAGGGAATCGGAGGACTGGCTTGGGACTGTGCTCCTGATGGACAGGTAATCAGCCAGGTAGTTTAGCGGCGAAGCACGCAATTACCGCTCGGGTCTTAAAGTATCCCCGTGTTTTCGGCTAATGAAGGGAGGAAGGGAAGAGGAAGGAAAAGGATGGAGGGAGGGAGGGATGGAAGGGATGGGATGGAAGGAGGGAGGGATGGAAGGAGGGATGGAGGGATGGAAGGAGGGAAATAGGGAAGAGGGAAGAGGGAAGGGAGAGAGAGGAGGAGGGATGGAAGGGAAGAGAGGTGGAGGGAGGGAAGGGAGAGAGGCAGGAAGGAGGAAGGCAGCTTAATGGAAGATTCGAAAAAAGGAGGAATGAAGGAAGGAGAGATTAAAGAAAACTGAATAAAATAAAAATAAATAAGACGTCTGCAACTCCGTGAAAAAGAACGTAGATAAATAAAACAAAACTGGAAGGTAATGATACCGCTAATGCAAGAAGGAAGGCGTAAATGAGAAGAGAGAGAAAGAGAGAGAGAAAAAAAAAATTGAATAAACGCCGAAGGGCAAATGAGGAGGAAGAGAGAGAAGGGGAAGGGGAAGTGGGGGGTAAGGGTTGGGGTGGGGGGAGGAGGGGGAGGGGTAAATAGAAGCATTGTAATCTACATGTTTCTTTTATATTAACCTTTTGTAAATTTTCTTTGATATATATATATTTTTTTAGACGAAGAAAAATTATATATATTTTTTTTTCCTTCAGTTTTGTCGGTGACTTTTTTATCTCCTTTTCTTTCTCTTTTTTTTAACTCTCTTTTCTTATGCTTCTTCCATTTTTTATTACGATGTATTTTTGTGAAATAGTCGATTATCGATTTTATGTTCGAGTTGTTGCTAAAGTATTTTTTCTTTTTTCTGTTTACAGGTAAGGCGATGGTTGTCATGGTAACGAATAGTCCTTGAGGTAAAGTTATGGTACACAATTTGTTCATTGTACTTTTCGCGCCTCTCTTTCTCTCTCTTTTTCTTTTCTTGTTCCTTCTCTTTTCGCGCCTCTTTTTTTTCTCTCTCTCACTTTATCCTTTCTCTCGGTCCCTTTCTCTTTCTCTTTTCTCATGTCTCTCTCTCTCTCTCTCTCTCTCTCTCTCTCTCTCTCTCTCTCTCTCTCTCTCTCTCTCTCTCTCTCTCTCTCCTCCCTCCCTCCCTCCCTCCCCCTCCCCCCCCTCCCTCCTCCTCCCCCCCCTCCCCCCTCTCCCTTCCTCCCTCTCTCTCCCCCTCCCTCCCTCCTTCCCCCACCCCCATCCTATCCCCATAACCCCCCCTCCCCACCCATCCGCTCCCCCCCCCCTCCCCCTCCGACCCCCCTCCTGTGTCCTGCAGCGGCAATGATTAATCTTAAAATGTCGGAAAAGTATAATTTAGCGCAGTAACAACCGGTTGTTGACTTTTAATTGTCGTTATCGGCCGAGTTTCCGCCTCTCTCCCTCTTTCTGTGGGTGTGGGGGTGTGGGGGGTGGGTGTTGGGGTGGGTGGGTGGGGGGTTTGTGTGTTTGTTTGTTTGTTTGTTTGTTACTAAGGAGAGAATGAGTGACGTTATTTAGGCTGTTTTTGAGCGTAAATTTTTTGTTTTGTTAAAGGTTGTGTGTGTGTGTGTGTGTGTGTGTGTGTGTGTGTGTGTGTGTGTGTGTGTGTGTGTGTGTGTGTGTGTGTGTGTGTGTGTGTGAGAGAGAGAGAGAGAGAGAGGGAGCGAGAGAGGGAGAGAGAGAGAGAGAGAGAGACAGAGAGAGGAGGGAAAAAAGGAGGGAGGGAAGTGGATGTAGAATAGAGGGTAGACATTAACCTGTCCTGACCCTCTCCTCCCTCCCTCCCTCCTTCCCACTCCCCTCCTTCCCCCTTCCCTCCCTTCCCTTCCCCCAACCCCCACATGATTTATAATCTTAGATGCATAAGTAATGAAGACCGCCAACCATCGGCGCGAATTATGCTAAGACGGATAGAGATCGCGGGTGTAAATATATATATTTTTATCTATTATTTATTTATTTATTTATTTATTATTGGTATTTTTTTTTTATTAAGGAATCATAGAGATAGACAGATAAACAGGGGAAGGAAGGAGGAGAGCGATAAGGAGACACAAGAGAGAGCGAGAGAGAGAGAGAACGAGAGAAAAAGCAAGTGAGAGAGCGAGAGAAAGAGAAACAGAGAGAGTGCGAGCGAGAAAAACAGAGAGAGCGAGAAATAAGTGAAAGAGCGAGAGTACGAGAACGAGAGAAAGAGAACGAGAAAGAAAAAGAGAGCGAGAAAAAAAAGAGAAAGAGAACGAGAGAAAGGAAAGGGCG
>NC_091588.1:3304345-3311845 GCF_042767895.1 Penaeus vannamei | reverse complement strand
GAGAGTGAGACTGATAGAAAGAGAGAGTGAGACTGATAGAAAGAGAGAGTGAGACTGATAGAAAGAGAGAGTGAGACAGATAGAAAGAGAGAGTGAGACTGATAGAAAGAGAGAGTGAGACAGATAGAAAGAGAGAGTGAGACAGATAGAAAGAGAGAGTGAGACAGATAGAAAGAGAGAGTGAGACAGATAGAAAGAGAGAGTGAGACAGATAGAAAGAGAGAGTGAGACAGATAGAAAGAGAGAGTGAGACAGATAGAAAGAGAGAGTGAGACTGATATATGAATAGAGAGAGAGAACGAGAGACCGAGAAAGAGAAAGAAAGAGTGAGACAGATTAGAAAGAGAGCGAGAGCGAGCGAGAGCGAGAGAGAGAATCAGAAGGAGAGAGAGAGAATCAGGAGAGAGAGAGAATCAGAAGGAGAGAGAGAGAGAGAGAGAGAGAAAGAGAAAGAGAGACATTAGCTTATCTGCCGGACAGGGGTCGAGCGCGCCAGGAATACGACCCGGGCCCACTCTTATTTTCCCCGTCCCCCGGGGTATCAAGGAACTCTATCTGTACACAAGTTACAGGAGCGTTATCGTGTCCGGGAATGCGGCGGCGGTCCCTCATTTGCATATTCTGTCGGGATCGGTCGGGCAGCGTCTTTCGGCCTCGCGGGTGCCCGGGCCGAGAGAGGGGCGGTGGGGGTTTTCTTAATTAAAAGTTGTTCCTCCGTGGAGGGGGTGGTGAGGGTAAGGGGGTAGGGGGTGTGAGGAATGGTGAGGGTGGAGGGGTGGAGGGGGTGAGGGTGAGGGTGGAGGGGTGGTGAGGGGGTGAGGGTGGAGGGGTGTGAGGTGAGGGTGAGGGCGGGGTGGAGGAGGGGGTATGTGTGCGCGTATGAGGGAGATCATTCGTTTAAATTCGCCCTTTAATGGCCGGCCGAAGGTGCGTATCTCTCCCCCCCCCCCCCCCCACATCCCCACTTTTTTAACGGCGGAGGCGGCCGGGTAATCGTCGCATTTTATCGCACGTTTTGTGGGGCGGGCGCGCTCGGAGGACCCCCCCACCCGCCCACCCCCTTCGTCGCGGGCTCGGGTCCTCTCTTATCTCTCTCTCTCTCTGTATCTCTTTCTTTTTCCTCGTCTATCTCTCTCTCTCTCTCTCTCTCTCTCTCTCTATATATATATATATATATATATATATATATGTTCTCTCTCTCTCTCTTGATTCTGACTCCCTCTCTCTCTCTCTCTCTCTCTCTCTCTCTCTCTCTCTCTCTCTCTCTCTCTCTCTCTCTCTCTGATTCTGACTCTCTCTCTCTCTCTCTCTCTCTCTCTCTCTCTCTCTCTCTCTCTCTCTCTCTCTCTCTCTCTCTCTCTCTCTCTCTCACTCTCACTCTCACTGTCACCCCCCCTTCCAACACACAAACAAACAAAATCGTTCAATGAGTCATTCTATCAGTCAGCGAGTCAGCGAGTCATTCTATCAGTCAGTGAGTCAGCGAGTCATTCTATCAGTCAGTGAGTCATTCTATCAGTCAGTGAGTCAGTAAGTCAGTGAGTCAGCGAGTCAGTGAGTCAGTCCGCCATGCCCTTCCTGTTCTTTCCCTCTCCCGCCCAAGGACCCCAAACAGGACTCCTCGGCCGGCTGGCGGAGGTCCTGTCGGCGACCTCGGAATGTTGGGAAGACACGACAGGTGAAGGATGGAGGGAGACTCTCCGTGTGCGTGAGGGGACCCGCTCACATGTGCTTTTTTTTTTTTTTTTTGGGGGGGGGGAGGGTGCCTAATTTTTTTTTGGGGGTGTGCGTAATTTTGGGTCCGTGTTGTGTGTTTGTTGTGTTTGTAGTGTGTGTGTGTGTGTGTGTGTGTGTGTGTGTATGTGTGTGTGTGCGTGCATGCATTCGAAGACGAGGGCATAGTGGGGGGGTTAGTGGTAGATAGGGAGGGGGGAAAGGGAGGAAAGGTGAGGGGGAGGGGGGGAGGGTGGAGTTATCATCAGGTATTAATTATCGTCTCCTTGGCTCCTCCTACACCAGCTGCGCCCCCATCTCCTGTTTCATCTCTCATCTTCGTGGCTCAGCATCCAGCATCTCCAGAAGAGAGAGAGAGAGAGAGAGAGAGAGAGAGAGAGAGAGAGAGAGAGAGAGAGAGAGAGAGAGGGAGACAGAGAGAGACTTGGAGAGCAAGTCTCAAAGGAGGCTGGACACTCTCTCTCTCTCTCTCTCTCTCTCTCTCTCTCTCTCTCTCTCTCTCTCTCTTTCTCTCTATCTCTCTCTCTCTTTGATTTTTTTTTTTTTATCTTATTGCGTTTTTTGTTTTTGTTTTTATTTTCTTTCGTTTTTATCTTTTTTTGTTGTTGTTTTTTCGTTTTTTTCTTGTTTCGTTTTTTTTTTCTTCTTCTTGTTAGATGAGTTGTTTATAGAAGAAGAAAAAAAGGAACGAGTAGATAACCTAATATAATAAAAAAAAAATCAAAATATTTAAAAAAAAAGGAAGATTAAGACGGTAAGAAAGGGAAAAGACGAAAGGAAGTGTATAAAGAAGGCGGGGAAGAGAGAGAGAGAGAGAGAGAGAGAGAGAGAGAGAGAGAGAGAGAGAGAGAGAGAGAGAGAGAGAGAGAGACAGAGAGACAGAGACAGAGACATGGAAAGAAAGAAAAAAGAGAGAAAAAGACATAGAGAAAGAAAAAAAAAAGAGAGAAAGAGAGAGAGAGAGGGGGGGGCTAGATGAGGAGGAGAAGGGGGGTTGAAGATGGAGGATGGAAGGGGGGAAGGGGGGATGGGATGGGATGGGGGGGGGGCGCTTGATTCCAAATCTTTCATCGCAGAGTTTCAAGCAATAAATTTGTTCCGCCTTAACGAGAGGAATGCAAGCCCGACCTGAAATTCCTGGCGGGCGCGGCGCATCGGCCCGGCACGCTGGGTTTCGCTCAAGCCCTCGCCCCGTCCCACGCCCGCGTCCGATGATTAATGGACGGGGGCGAAGCGGAGAGGGGGCCCGGCCGCTGTCCAGTCTGCCACACCGGGTCCTGCATCGCCTCGCATACTTATGTAGATGAGGAGACCCCGCGCCCACCACCACCGCCCGCCCCCTCCTCCTCCTTCTCCTCCTCTTCTTCTTGTTCTTCCTCCTTCCTTACCCCCATGTCCTCCGTCTCCTCTTCTTCTTCTTCTTCCTCCTTCCTTACCCCCATGTCCTCCGTCTCCTCTTCTTCTTCTTCTTCTTCTTCTTTTTCTTACCCCCACGTCGTTCTCCTCCTCCTCTTCTTCTTCTTCTTCTTTTCTTTTCCCCATGTCCTCCTTCTCGTCTTCTTCTTCTTCCTTCCTTCCTTTCTTACCCCCATGTCCTCCTCCTCCTCTTGTTTCTCTTCCTCTTCTTCCTCGTTGTCGTCGTCCTTTTTCAGCGCCTCTTTCACCTTCTCCTCTTCCTCTTCCTCCTCCTGTACCTCTGTTCCTCTTCGAAGTATTTTTTTTCTCTTTATTTCTTTTTCTTTTTGACTTCATTATTCCCATGGACAAATTTTATCCTTATCGCCCCCCCTCCATAATTATCGTGCTACATGTTATACTTATGTTTTTCTTGTATTTTTTCTTATACCTTTCCTTTACTACCTATTGTTTGTTTGTTAAGCCTGTTCTTTTCTCTGCTTTTCTCTTTATTGTTTTTTTTTATCCTCTCCCCTTTTCCATATATTTTTATCTTCCACGTCGTCGTCGTCTTCTACCTCCTCCTCCTCCTCTAATTCTTCCTCCTCCTGCTCGCACCTCGTTTTTTAAAATTTCTACCTCTTGTTTTTTTCTATCTCTACTTCCTCCTACTTTTTTTCCCAGATCTTCCTCCTCCCTCTTCCCCTTTTAACTCTTACCCTCTCCTGTATCTCCCCCTCCTCCTCCTCCTTCTTTTCCATCTCTTCTTCTCGTCCTCCATCTCCTCCTCCTCCTCCTCCTTCTCCTTTTTTATATCTCCTCTACCTCCTCTTCCTTTTTTCCCATCTCTTCGTCTCGTCCTCCATCTCCTCCTCCTCTTCCTCCTCCTCCTCCTCCTCCTCCTCCTCCTCCTCCTCCTCCTCCTCCTCTTCCCCCTCCTCCTTTTTTATATCTCCTCCTCTACCTCCTGAGGATGCTAGTGTCCCGTTTCCACTCCGGTCTGGTAGCCGTCAGCCCACCTGTCGGTTTTTGATAGAGCAGGCGCACGGAGGAGGTGGAGGTGGAGGTGGAGGTTGGAGGAGGAGGTGGAGGTGGAGGTTGGAGGTGGTGGTGGAGGTGGAGGTGGAGGTGGAGGTGAAGGTGGAGGTGGAGGTGGTTGGAAGTGGAGGTGGAGGTGGTTTGAGGGTGGAGGTGGTTTAAGGTTGGAGGTGGAGGAGGAGGGTGGAGGTGGAGGTTGGAGGTTGGAGGAGGGTGGAGGTGGAGGTGGAGGTGGAGGTGGAGGTAGAGGTAGAGGAGGAGCAGGAGGTGGTGGTGGTAGAAGTGGAGGTGGAGGTTGGAGATGGAACTTGGAGGATGGACCTTTGGGATAGAAATTGATTTTTTTTTTTCATATCTTCTTTTTATACCCTTTTATTATTATTATCATCATTATTATTATCATGATTATTTGCCACCTTTTTCTTGTTTGTTTGCACTAGTCATTAACGGGGTTTTGAGTTGGCTGTGTATAGGGAAGAAGGGAGAAGGAAGGGGAGACAGGAGGGAGAAGGAGGGGGAGGGGTGAGGGAATATGGTTGGTGAGAAGGTGGGGAATGGGGAAGAGGATAAGGGGTTAAAGAATAAAATGAAGGGGTTTAAAAATAGGGTAAAGGATTTGGGAAAAGGGGGGAGGGAGGGAGGGGGAGGGGATTTCGTAGATGGAGAAGAGGGGAAAGGGCAAGGGGGAAGGGGAAGGATAGAGAAGGATTTGGGGATAAACAGGAGGAAGGGAAAAGGGAAATTGGAAATGGTAGGACGGAGGGCAAGAAAGGAAAGGAGAAGAGAGAGAGAGAGAGAGAGAGATAGAGATAGAGATAGAGAAATGAAAGAAATAGAAAGAAAAAGAAAGAGACAAAGATCCACCCCCCACCCCCATCCACCCCCATCCCCCAACACCCCCCACCGGCATCCCCCGAGATCATCCCCCCTCCCCCCCCCCCTTGGTTAAAAAAAACAACAAGCGACCAATCATAGCGAGTATTTGCCCACACTGTTACACCCGCACTTGGCTCGTGGAAAGTGGCTCACTCGAGTGCTTACATTTGGCTCGGGGCGCGGGGCTGTACAAACGATCAAATCCCATGTTGATGAGGAGGAGGGACCGCGACCCCCTTGGCGTGGAGGGGAGGGGGATGGGGTGGGGGGATAGGAGGTGCATAGGGAGGGGGAGGTGGATGGGGGATGGGGGAGGGGATAGGGGGGTGGGGGATAGGTGGATAGGGAGGGGTAGGGGGATGGGAGATAGGAGGTGGATAGGGAGGGAAGGAGGAAGGGGAAATAGAGGGGGAAGGGGGAGATGGTAGAAAGGGGAAGGGGGGAGAGGTGGGAAGGGAAGGAAGGAGAGAATGTTGAAAAGATAGAGGAAATATGAGGGAGAAGGAGGTGAGAGACAGAGAGAGAGAAGAAGAAAACGAAGAAGGAGAAGAAAAGGGTTGAAGATCAGGAGATGGTAGAGTTAAAAACAAACAAACAAAAAAATCTTCTTCCCTTAAGAAGAATTGATTCACTTAGGCCGAAAACCTGAAGAAAAAGAAAAAGAAAACTTAAAAAAAAGAAAGGAAATGAGAAAGAAAAAGACAAAAAAAAAACGGAAACAATGAAAACAAATGACAGGGAGGGGGGGAGGGGGGGACGTTATCAGCACGCATCGTTGCCAATGTTTTCATTTTTTAATTAATTTATATATTTTCTTTCATTTTCTAAATTCATGTCCACCCATCCTCCATTTTCGCCAGTTGGCAACGCTGATGGGCGGCAATGGGTGCGTGAGAGATGGATGGGTGATTCGCCGTGACTCCGGTCTAATGGGCGTTCTGGTCGCCCGTCCATTTCATATGCGCTCGACACTTGACTATGCGAAGATCTGGCTCGCTCTCTCTTGGTTTTCCTCTTTCTCTGTTTTTTCTCTTTCTCTGTCTTTCGCTTTCTTTTTCTTGCTCTTTCTCTCTTTCTATTTTTCATTCTGTATCTCTTTCTCTTTCTCTCTCTCTCTTTCTTTCTTTCTCTTTCTCTCTCTCTGTTTCTCTCTCTCTCTCTCTCTCTCTCTCTCTCTCTCTCTCTCTCTCTCTCTCTCTCTCTCTCTCTCTCTCTCTCCCTCTCCCCCCTCCCTCTCCCTCCCTCCCTCCCTCCCTCTCCCTCTCGCTTAACTATCAATCTATATACATATATGTGTACGTGTCAACATATCTGTATATATCTTTGGAAGTCTGTGTGCGTCCTGCGTATGGCTGTGTGCGTCTGTGTCTGCATATATATGTGTGTGTGTGTGTAAGTAGGGGGGGGGAGTGATTAGGCCTAGCTATTTGTGAAAAGGGCGAAGGAGGTGATTACGGAGAGAAGGGTTGTTTGAGACTATATTTTTTTTGTTTTTTTTTTTCTAGTGTCGTTTTCTGTTTTTGGGTAGTTAAGGGGGCGGGTCTGTTAATGGTCGCTGGGGTAAGGGGTAAGGGGGAAGGGGAGGGAGGGTAGATGGGAGGTAGGGGATGGGGGGAGGGAAGGGAGAAGGGGAGGGTGGATGGGAGGGGTGGAGGGAAGGTGCTGTAAGAAAGGAGGAAGGAGGAGGGAAGGGTGAAAGGAAGGAGGAGGAAGGGGGAGAAGAAAAAAAAAAGGAAGAAGTGGAAGAAAGGGAGAGGGGAGGAGAAACGGAAATGGAGAAAGAAAGGAAATAACGTGCCAAGGACGATAAAGAGGGTAAAGTAGGAACAGAAGGTCGGTAAGTCCAGAAGAGATGAGGCTTAGGGGGGGTGGGGGTGGGAGGTAACCATAGGCCTATGCATATACCCAGCTGAGGCACCCCCTCCCTCCCCCTCGCTCCCTCCACCGTCTCCCTTCTCCCTCTAATCCACTCCTGGTCATTTTTCTTGATTGAAAAGGGAGAGCGAGAGAGAGAGAGAGCGAGAGAGAGAGAGAGAGAGAGAGAGAGTGAGAGAGAGAGAGAGAGAGAGAGAGAGAGAGAGAGAGAGAGAGACAGAGAGACAGAGACAGAGACAAACAGATAAATAGAAAGAAAGTAAGAAAGAAAGAGAAAGGGAAAAAACACGAAGAAAAATAGAAAGAATACAAGCAAGAAAATAGAGAAGAAAAAAAAAAAACAACGACAAAAAGAAAGAAACAAAAAAAAAAAGAGAGAGAAACAGAGAGACGAAGGAACGGCGAGTGATACTGTTGGTCGTGCAACGGTGCAACCACAAAATTGCAGCCATTGCCCGTTCTCTGCGGTTTGATAGATGATAAATACATGACGATAAATATATATTTATGACGTTTATGACTGTTATATAGATTTAGTGGGCATTTTATACAATTGCTTTTGTGTTTGCTTATGTATATGTA
>NC_091588.1:3294345-3301845 GCF_042767895.1 Penaeus vannamei | reverse complement strand
CGGGGTAGGGGGGAAGGGGGTGGGGGAGGGGTAATAGGGATCAGGCTGATGGAAGTAGTGAGGGGAAAAAGAGAGGAAGAGAGAGAGGGAGGGAGGAAGGGAGAAAGAGACAAAGAGAGAGAGAAAAAAAAAGGACAAAAATGTGAGAGTGAAGGAAAGTTTAAAAGAAATAGGGAATTGCGTGTGTGTGTGCGTGTGTGCGTGTGTGTGTGCGTGTGTGCGTGCGTGTGTGCGTGTACAGTCACCTTCACACACGAATATTAAGACATAAATATTTAGAATAGAATTTATGTAGATGAAAAGGAAAGATCGAAAGAATAAAAAGACTATGGAATAGAAACAGAACATCGAAAAAGGAGAAAGAAGAAACAAAAGAGGAGACATACATAAAAGACCAAGAAAGAAAAATCCGAAAAAGAAAAGACAGCGGAGAAAAACACATAAAAACAAAGGGGGAAGAAGGAGAAAAGAGAATAAAAGAGGGAGGAAAGGACACAAAAGAGATCAGAGTGAGAGAGAAAGGCGAAAGCAGAGAGGAGAGAAGAGTAGAAAGAAATAAGGGAGAGGGAGAGAGAGAGGGCAAAGGAACGAGAGACGAGAGAGAGATCCCCTTAAACCCTATGTAATTTGTCAATGTCCTGGTCCCAGAGAAGAGCTGGGGGGGGGAGGGAGAGGGATAAGGGGAGGGGGTGAGGGGAGAGGAGAGAGGAAAGCCGGGGAAAGGGCAGAGGAGGAGGAAGGAAGGGGAGAAAGGGGAGGAAAATAAGAAGAGGGAAAAGGAAAGGGGAAGAGAATAGGGGTAGAAGGAAAGAATGTGATAAGAGGAAGAGAGGGAAATAAACAGGAAGAGGAGGAGAAACAGACGAAGAATAGAAGAGAGAGAGAGAGAGAGAGAGAGAGAGAGAGAGAGAGAGAGAGAGAGAGAGAGAGAGAGAGAGAGAGAGAGAGAGAGAGAGAGAGAGAGAGAGAGAGAAAGAAAGAAAGAGAGTAGATAAAAAATGGAAATAAGAAAAGGGAAGTACATAAATATTCACGATAAGCAAATACCAACCTTAGGGTACGGATGCTTGCAAGAAGGTCGTGTAATACTGATCTGTAATGAACCAAATCCTTCAGACTTGACACTTAAGCATATCCTCACGCAATGGGAGAAAGAGAGAGAGAGAGAAAAGGAGAGAAAGAAAAAGAAAATGAGAAAAAATGATAGTAAGAGAAAGAAGATAATGAGAGTGAGAGAGAGAGTGAGTGAGTGAGTGAGAGAGAGAGAGAGAGAGAGAGAGAGAGAGAGAGAGAGAGAGAGAGAGAGAGAGAGAGAGAGAGAGAGAGAGAGAGAGAGAGAGAGAGAGAGAGAGAGATTTTTACAAGATTGCAAATAAACCCCTCACTCCCCCCTCCCCCCACATACACACATTTTCCCCCTCGAGACTATCAACATGAGTATCCCCTGCCCCCCTTCCACCCCCACCCCCCAGGACAACCCACTCTCCCTCCATCCTTCCTTCCCTCCTCCCCTCTATCTTTCTCTCCTCCCCTTCCCTCCTCTCTCTCTCCCTTCCTTCCCCTCTCTCTCTCTCTCTCCTCCCACCCTCTCCTCTTCCTTCCCCTCCCTCTCTCGCCCCTCCCCTCTTCTCTCCTCTCCCCTCTCTCTCCTCCCACCCTCTCCCCTCGCCCTTCCCCTCTGTCTCCTCCCATCCCTTCCCCTCCCCACTCTCCCCTCCCGCCCTCTCCCTTCCCCCCCCCCTCTCTCTTCTCCCTTCCTTCCACCCTCCCAGCCCTCTCCCCTCGCCCCTCCCGCCCTCTCTCCCCACCCTCTCTCTCCCCTCGCTCTCTCCCCCATACAATAGCCCTGTGATGGTTTTCCATTGATATCCAAGGATCATAAGCTTCGGCGCTGGAATTTCTGATCAGGTGCGTCGTGCAGGGGGGGCGTCCGCTGGGAGAGATTTGGGCGTGTTGGGGGGCGTGTATGGGGGGGAAAGAGGGGGCGGGAGGGAGGGGGGGAGAGGAGGGTAGGAGTGGAGGGAAGGGAGGGTTAGGGGATTGGATGGGAGGGGGAGGGTGGGATGGGGATGGGGAGGGTTGGGTTAGGGGTGGGAGAGGGAGGAGGGAAGGAGGGTTGGGGATGGGAGGGAGGGTTGGAGATGGGGGAGGCTAGGGGGGATAGAAGGTTTTGTGTTGACTATAGGGTGGGACGGGGAGGGATAGTGAATAGGGAGGGGATAGGATAGAGACGGATAGATGAGGGAAGGGGGATAGAGAGAGAGGGGACGGGGGGAGAGAACGAGTCAATTTCCATGGTACTATCTCACACACACACACACACACACACACACACACACACACACACACACACACACACACACACACACACACACACACACACACACACACACACACACAAACGCGGTGTCTCTTCTCGTTGGAATGCATTTCGGGAATCGCCCTGGAATGCTCCTGCCCCCCCTCCCCCCTGGGTAGTCTCTCGAAGATGCCCACGGCCTTGCGAATTGGCTCTCTCGTCCTTCCCTCCCCTCTCCCTCTCATCCCCCTTCCCCCTCCTCTCGTCTCTCTTCCCCTCCCCTCCCTCTCATCCCCCTTCCCCCTCCCTCTCGTCTCTCTTTCCCTCTCCCTTCTCTTCCCTCCTCTCTTCCCCCTCCCCTCCCTCCTCCCTCCCCCCTCCCCTCTCATCCTCCCTCCTCTCCCCACCTCCCCTTCCCCTCCTCCCTCCCCTCTCCCCCTCTCCCCACAGTCAGCTGGCGCACGGATTCGAGAGCGTTTAAGTCGGACGCGTAAAAAGACGCGGGTTGTTTATAAACACGGCCGAAGCTGACACCGGCGCCCCAGTGCTTATTTCTGCGCGAATTTCCAGCGCGAATTTTGATTAGCTGTCGAACGGAACAATACCTTGTTTGAGCGTGTGTTTGGGGGTAGGTGGGGGGTGGGTGGAGGGGAGGGGGTGGAGGGAGGGAGGGTGAGGGGGTGAGGGAGGAGGGAGGGGAGGAGGGAGGAGGGGTGAGAGATGAGGAGTGGGGGATGAAGGGGAGGGGAGGAGAGAGGGGGTGAGGGTGAGGGGGAGGTGAGTGTGGGGGTGGGTGGGTGTGTGGGGTTTGTGGGGGATGGGTGGGTGGGCGTGGTGTGGGTATGTGTCTGCGTGTGCAATTTTATCTGTTTATTTCTCTTTCGTTTTTTTTGTGAGTCTGGATTTTCTTTTGTCGGTCTCTCCTCTCTCTCTCATTCTCCTCTCTCCCTCCCTCCCTCCCTCCCTCCCTCCCTCCTCCCTCCCTCCTCCCTCCCTCCCTCCCTCCCTCCCTCCCTCCCTCCCTCCCTCCCTCCCTCCCTTCCTCGCCCCCCCCCATGCCTCTCCCACCCTCTCTCCCTCCCGCCCCCCCTTTCTCTCTGTCCTTCCTCCTCCCTCTCTCTCTCTCTCTCTTTCTCTCTCGAGTTTAATGACCTTCCCTTACATGCTGCTGATGCCCCAGACAGCGACTTGAGGGGGGGTGGGGGTGGGGGTGGAGGGAGGGGGATTGCAAGAGCAAGGGAGGAAGGGGTCTTCGTTTTTTTTTTTTTGTTTCTTTTCTTTTTTTTTAATCTTCTTTCATATTTTTTTCTCTCTCTCTTCTCTTCTCTCTCTCTCTCTCTCTCTCCCTCTCTTCGTTTCTTCTTCTATTTATTTTTTTCTTTTTTTTTTCTTTTGCCCCCAAATCTTAACGCATTCTTTTCATAGCTTGTTTGTTGTTCTTTCCTGCCAGATTTGCTTTCTCGGCGGCGATAAAGAGAGATACACGTCGGACTTGTAATGCGCGTGTTTTTTTGTTTTCCTTTTTTTCTCCTTTTTTTCTTTCTCTTTCTTTTTCTTTTTTTTTGCGTCGGTAGGGTGATCATAACGATAGTGATATTGGTGTTGTTGGGGGATGGGGAGGTGGAGGGAGGTGGGAAGGGAAGGGGGAGGGAGGGAGGAAGGGGATGGGAAGAGGGATGGGGAGGGAAGGGAGGAAGGTGGGAGAGGAGGGAAGGGAGGAGAGGAAGGAGGAAGGGAAGGGAGGGGGAGGTGGAGAGGGAGAGGGAGGGAAGGGAGGAGAGGAAGGAGAAAGGGAAGGGAGGGGGAGATGGAGAGGGAGAGGGAGGGAATGGACGGGGATGTGGAGAGAGGGAGAGGGAGGTGAGAGAGACGGAGAGCTGAGAGAGAATGAAAGAAAGAGCAGAGAAAGAATCTAATCACAGAATCGAAGAAAAGGACTAGAGAGAGAGAAAGAGAGAAAGAGAGAGAGAGAGAGGAAAAAAAGGGGGGGGGAGGGGGAAGAGGACGCGAAATGGAGGTGGAAGGCTTTTTTTTTCATTGATCTGAATTTTCCCATAAACATCGCAACGAAATTTTTCAATTAAGACCGCTCAAAACACGGGTCAATAAATCGTGACCCTGTTGGCGTGGCCGTCACCACCTCTTCCGTCTTCTTCTTTCTCTTTTTTTTTTCTTTTTTTTTCTTCTTCTTCTTCTTCTTTGGCGTTTCTTTTCTTGTTCTTGTTCTACTCTTCTTCTTCTTCGTCTTCGTTTTTTTCTACTTCTCCTCCTCCTCTTCTTCTTTTTCTTCTACTTCTCCTCCTCCTCTTCTTCTGCCTCCTCCTCATCATCATCTTCCTCTTCTTCTTCCTCCTCCTCTTCTTCTTCCTCCTCTTCCTCCCTCCACTTCCTCCTTCTCCCTCACCCATCCCCTTCCTCTTCCCTCCTCCTCCTCCTCCTCCTCCTCCTCCTCCTCCTTGCCTCCCGGGCTGGCGCAGGATCGAGTCCGAGGGTGAAAAACGACGGCCGTAGCGACGCCCTTAAGCCCAACAAGTGTCTCAGGACATAACGAAGCTTGGGTTACAGGGCGGCCGAGGGGGGCGTCCTCTCTCGCCGGCGAAAACGGGGGCCCACTTACCTGCTCTTTCTTGGCGTCTTTCGGGTCGTCTTGGCGTCTTTTTTTCTCTCTGTCTCTGTCTTTTGTTTGCCTTTGTTCTTGTCGGTGTCTTCGTTGTTTTTTCTCTTTTTTTCTTCTTTTCTCGTCTCTTTTTTCTTCCTTTCTACACCTCTTTCTTCTACTCTTACTCCTCTTCTTCATCTTTTTCCTCTTCTTTTTCTTCTTCCTCCTCCCCCTCCTCTCCCTCCTCCTCCTCCTCCACCTCCTCCACCTCCTCCTCCTCCTCTCCCTTCTCCTCCTCCTCCTCCTCCTCCCGTATCCTAATGTTTCTCCGTTGTTTTGACGCGGGTGGCCACAGGGGCGTTCAGCCTGTGCGAGTTGGCGTCCCTAAAGCTTTCGTCATCCTACCGAGCGTCGGGCTGGGTTTATATCTATTTCCTTATCTATTTCGAAGGCCGTGGAAATAGGTTTAAAATGTGATCCTCCTCGAGAATTATTATTATTATTTTTTGATGATCAAAAGCCACGGAGCGTTCTAATCACGGACAAAAAAGAGAAAAAAAAGTCGACCCTCTATTCTTGAGTCAAAAAAGCGATTTGGACGTCAGGCTTCTGGGACGTCGGGGAGCCTCCCATGGCACGGCGGCCTCCCATAGTGCCCCTCGGCGCGGGCACAGCATCCGTGCCCATGGCCCTCAGGCGTCGCAGCCGTGTGCCACATCTGTTAGTCATGTGACAGGCTCCGAGGCTTGCAGCTGACCGTGAATCTGCTGTGCTTGCTACTTGATTGCAATAACATAAATGTTTTATGGCCAAAGTCTGAAATTGTTTTTGTTAAGGGTGGCTCCGGCTGCAAATTGTTTGGTTGTTTATTTGATTTGCCCGTTAATTGATGGAAGCTAATGGATTTTTAACCTTTTTTTCTCTCTCTCTCTTTCACAGGTAAGGGACCGGTTGCCATGACAACGGACGGCGTTACAGGTAGTGTTAGATTTTGTTTAGGGGAAGGGGGGGAGGGGGGAGAGGGGGGCGTGTAGGGGATCTCAAGCACGTCCTTACGGAACCCCGCCCATCTGCTCCGCCACGCCTCCGCCCGCAAGTGAGGACACGGAGGCGGCAGCGAAGCGCGACGCCCACACGTATGCACGTTGTTGTGACGGTTGTGGGCGTGAGATAATTTATTCATATTTGGTATCAAAGTCTTCTATGATTCATGCGCTGTGATGCCAGAGGGGGAGGGGAGAGAAGAAGGAGGAGGAGGGGGGGAAGGAGAAGAAGAAGAAGAAGAAGAAGAAGAAGAAGAAGAAGAAGAAGGAGAGAGAGAGAGACAGAGAGAGAGAGAGAGAGATTTCAGACGCATATAAATCTTTGAGGAAAAAAGAACAAAAACAAGATGTGCATTACCAACCTGACATGTCCCCGAACCACACTCCAGCTCCAGGCATATAAATGGACGGGAGAGGGAGAGAGAAGAAGGAGGAGGAGGAAAGGGGGAGAGGGCGAAGGAGGAGGAGGAAAGGGGGAGAGGGAGAGAGGGAGGAGGAGGAGGAAAGGGGGAGAGGGAGAAGGAGGAAGAGGAAAGGGGGAGAGGGAGAAGGAGGAGGAGGAAAGGGGGAGAGGGAGAAGGAGGAGGAGGAAAGGGGGAGAGGGAGAAGGAGGAGGAGGAAAGGGGGAGAGGGAGAAGGAGGAGGAGGAAAGGGGAGAGGGAGAAGGAGGAGGAGGAAAGGGGGAGAGGGAGAAGGAGGAGGAGGAAAGGGGGAGAGGGAGAAGGGAGGAGGAGGAAAGGGGAGAGGGAGAAGGAGGAGGAGGAAAGGGGGAGAGAGAAGAAGGAGGAGGAGGAAAGGGTGAGAGAGAGAAGGAGGAGGAGGAAAGGGGGAGAGGGAGAAGGAGGAGGAGGAAAGGGGGAGAAGGAGAAGGAGGAGGAGGAAAGGGGGAGAGGGAGAAGGAGGAGGAGGAGGAGGAAAGGGGGAGAGGGAGAAGGGGGAAGAGGAGGAGGAGAAGTGGAGGGGGAAGATGCATGCAAGCACTTGTTATTATTATTCATGTAATTTTTTTTCTTCTCTCTCTCTCTCTCTCTCTCTCTTTATACGTTTTGACTCCCCCGCCGCGGTCCCAAAAGCGGCCCGCGGCGATGCTCGCAAACGAATTTATACCCGCTCTATGTACGGTGAGACAGAGTCGGAGGCCGCGAGCACGCAAGCACGAGCGCGAGCACGCATGCACGGGCGGGCAATTACCCAGGCGGAGATCGGGCAGCGAGCGATGTCGTCTGAATGGTTATTAGAGTAATCTGAGAGGGGGATTGGGGGGCGGGGAGGAGAAGGGGGAAGGAGGGGTGGAAGGAGGGGGGAGGAGGGGGTGGAGGGAGGGGGGAAGGGACGGGGGAAGATCGAGAAATGGGGGAAGGGGGAGCTGGAGGGGGGAAGGGGGTGGAAGGGGTGGAGGGGGACGGAGGAAGATCGAGAAATGGGGGAAGGGGGAGCTGGAGAATGAGGGGGGAAGGGGAAGGGGAAGGGGAAGGGAGAGGTCCTACGGTCAGGTGGTAGAGATAAATGGGGGAGGAAGGGGGAAGAGGGGAAGGGGGTTTTCTTCAGGGGAGGGAGGG
>NC_091588.1:3289345-3291845 GCF_042767895.1 Penaeus vannamei | reverse complement strand
TGTTAATAAGATCTCCGCAAATAAGTTTTTTTTTTTTTTTTTTTTTTATCCTGGGTTGGGGACTCGTCTGCGTCAACATCCTGTGTCGCATCCTTCTTGTCGCCTCGCTCTTTCTCTCTCTTTCTTTCTCTTTCTCTCTCTCTCTTTCTCTCTATTTCTCTGTCTCTCTCTCTCTCTCTGTGTTTCTCTGTCTCTCTCTCTCTCTCTCTCTCTCTCTCTCTCTCTCTCTCTCTCTCTCTCTCTCTCTCTCTCTCTCTCTCTCTCTCTCTCTCTCTCTCTCCCTCTCCCTCTCCCTCTCCCTCTCCCTCTCCCTCTCCCCCTCCCTCCCTCCCTCCTTCCCTTCCTCCCTCCCTCCCTCCCTCCTTCCCTCCTTCCCTTCATTATTCATCTTGCCTTCCACACCATTTCACCAGCCCCCCCCCCAAAAAAAAAAAAAAAAAAAAAAAAAAAAAGATATTTTTCTCTTCCTCATTTTTGCGATGGAACTGTAACGATGTTGTTGACGTTAGCGATACTGTCATTAGCTTATTGTTGTTATCGGGTAATTAATAACAGGGCGAACGTTGCGAGGAGGTGGAGGAAGGAGGGAGGAGGGAGGAGGGAGGAGGTGGGGGGAAGGAGAGAGGGAGGGGGTAGGATGGAAGGGGGGAAGGAGGAAGGAGGAAGGGGGAAGGAGGAAAGAGGAAAGAGTAAGGAGGAGGAGGAGGAGAAAAAAGAATAAGGAGAAGGAGAGGAAGAAATGGAGGAGGAGGAGCAGGAGCAGGAAAAAAAATAAGAAGAAGAAATGGAGGAGAAACAGGGGTAAGAAAAGAAAAAAGGAAGGGGAAGGAGAAGAAAAGAGGGAAAATAGATGAAAAATAAACGAAAGAGAGGGAAAGTAGGAGATGAGGGAGTGAAGAAAAGAGGGGGAAGAAAGGGGACACAAAGAAAGACGATAAAAAGTAGTCAAAAGAAATAGGAGATGAAAAAGAAAAAAAAGAAAAAAAAACATGGAAGGAGGATTAGAAGAAGATTAATGATAACAAGAAGAATAGAACGAAAGAAAGGAAGATAAGACAATAGACAAATAAAAACAAATGAATAAAACTCAGCGCAGAAATTTTAGAAGCAGGAACGAAGAGAAAAAAAAAGAAAAACGGAAGGGAAATAAAAAAAGAATTCGAGATAAAGAAGGAGACAGTGCGAAGGGCAGAGAAGAAAGACGGGAGAGGGGGAGAAAAAAAGGATAAGAGAATTAGGACTCTAATAAAGTAACGAGGAAAGCGGGTGTTGAATGCAGGTTGAGGCACGGGTCAGCTAGGGTCAGCAGGGGTCAGCAGGAGGCGGGGAGAGGGTCAGGAGCGAGGGAGCGGTGCGTGGAGTGCCCTCTTGCCCCTCTCTCTCTCTCTCTCTCTCTCTCTCTCTCTCTCTCTCTCTCTCTCTCTCTCTCTCTCTCTCTCTCTCTCTCTCTCTCTCTCTCTCTTCTCTCTCTCTCTCTCTCTCTGTCTCTCTGAATCTCTCTCTCTCTCTCTCTCTCTCTCTCTCTCTCTCTCTCTCTCTCTCTCTCTCTCTCTCTCTCTCTCTCTCTCTCTCTCTCTCTCTCTCTCTCTCTCTCTCTCTCACTCTTCCTCTTCTCCCCTGTCTCCCCCTCCTCTCTTCTCCCCCTCTCCTCCCTCCCCTCCCCTCTTCCTCCCTCTCCCCCCTCCTCTTCCTCCTCCTCCTCCTCCTCTCCCTCCTCTCCCCCTCCCTCTTCCTCCCACCTCACTCTCCACCCAGCGTCCACTCAGCACTCCGGGGCCAAAGCACTAATGCCTGGACGATTCGACTAGTAATTGCTTTCTACTGTGTCTGCTCTGCTTCTGCTTCTGCTCCTGCTTCTGCTTCTGCTCCTGCTGCGGCGGCTGCTGGGGTCTCGGAGGCTGGTTCCCGCTGTCTGCTCCCTCTTCTGTCCTTATCTCTGTCGCTGCTTCTGGTGTTTTGTTTTTGTTTTTGTATTTTTTTGTCATTTTGTACGTGTCTCTTGCGTTTTCGTGTTTTTTTTTTTTCTTCTCCAAAATTCTTTCTTTCTCTTCTCTCTCTCTCTCTCTCTCTCTCTCTCTCTCTCTCTCTCTCTCTCTCTCTCTCTCTCTCTCTCTCTCTCTCTCTCTCTCTCTCTCTCTCTCTCTCTCCTCCTCCCTCCCTCCTCCCCTCCCTCCCTCCCTCCCTCCCTCTTCACCCCCTCTTCTTCAATCCTTCCCTCCCTCTCCCTCTCCTTCCTCCGCTCTCTCTTTCTCTCTCTCTCTCTCTTCTTTTCATCTCTCCTTTTACTTTCCTTCGCCTTGTGTATCGAGTGTGGTCACGCTTGGAAGAAACACAGCCGATCTTTTAGTAAGTAAAGTTTGACAATTATTGATAGATCGGTTGGCCTCTGTCCGTTCTCGGGGGCCTTCCCCTTCCCCTTTCTTTTATTTTATTCTTCTCCTCTCCTCTCTCTTCTTTCTTCTTCTTCTTATTCTTCTTCTTCTTCTTCTTATCTCGTTCT
>NC_091588.1:3274345-3284345 GCF_042767895.1 Penaeus vannamei | reverse complement strand
ATCCATGAACCCCGTGTGGCAAGAGCGGGCTTCCAGGGCTCCGGAGTTGCCGTCACGTGATTGGTCGCCCGCCTGGAATTCCTCGGAGATAAGATGGAACCCGGCATGGATCCTTGTCACCAGCACCTCCAGCCCAGATATGTAACAATCGGACCCGGAGCCCGAGGAGGCGCCAGCTTGTCTGTCATACTCGAGGGTTGAGGAGGAGGGGTGATGGGCGAAGGAGGAGGGAGAGGAGGGAAAAAGAGAGGAAGAGGTAGGGGATGGACGGAGGGAGGGAAAAAGAGAGGAGGAGGTGGAAGAGGGGAAAAAGAGAGGTGGTGGTGGGAGAAGAGTTGGGGGATGGAAGGAGGAGGAAGAGGAGGGAAAAGAGGGGAAGAGGTGAGGGAGGGAGGGAGAGAGAGAGGAAGAGAAGGAAAAAGAGAGGAGGAGGTGGGAGAAGAGTTGGAGGATGGAGGAGGAGGAAGAGAGAGGAATACGCGAGGGTTGAGGAGGAGGGTTGAAGGGCGAAGGAGGAGGAAGAGGGGGAAAGAGAGAGGAGGAGGTGGGAGAGAGGAAGAGAGAGAAGGCCGAGGATGAAATGGTAGAGGTGGAGGATGCTGGTTCAGGGAGAGGGAGAGGAAAGCGAGAGGTATAGCAGTAGAAAGGGAAAAAGGTGCAGATTGGAAAATGAGTAAATAAACTAGAAAAAGGAGAGAGTGAGGAAAGAGAGAGATAGAGAGAGAGGAAGATCTAAAGGGAGAGAGACAAAAATGAACAGAGAGAGAGAGAGAGAAGAAAACAGAGTTAAAAAAAAAAAAAAAAAAAGAAGAGAGTAAAAGAGAAAGGGTGTAAAAATAGAGAGAGAAAGGCAGAGGTTAAAAGCGAAGAGACACACATCCAGCGGAGTGGATGGGGCCGTATGAGGGGAAAATATGGGAATCAGATCCAAAAAACACGGAAAAGGTGTGTGAGGGGGGGATGGGGGAATGGGGGAGGGGGGAGATGGGCGTGGGGGAGAGGAGAAAAACAGTGGAAGGAAGTGATGAGGGCGGCACGCAGGAGAATCAAAGGCTTTTATCACACCAATTTGGTTAGTCCGTTAAAGGGAGGGCCATAGTTCTTGTTCGCCGAGCTACGTTGTGCCACTGCCTGCCTGCCGTTGTTATTGAGGGCGCTGGCACCGTGGCACGGGCGGGCGGGCGAGCGGGCGGGAGGGCCAGTGAAGGGAGAGAGAGAGAGAGGCGGAGGCGGGGGGGGGGGGGGGGGGGGGGCGGGAAGAGTGACGTTGCTCTCTTTTGTGTGCGTGTGTGTACGGTTGTGTGTGCGTGTGTTTGTATGTTTGTTTATGTGTGTGTATTTATGTTTATATGTGTATCCGCGTGTGTGTGTATCTCCCCTCTCTCTCTCTCTCTCTCTCTCTCTCTCTCTCTCTCTCTCTCTCTCTCTCTCTCTCTCTCTCTCTCTCTCTCTCTCTCTCTCTCTCTCCCTCTCCCTCTCCCTCTCCCTCTCCCTCTCCCTCTCCCTCTCCCTCTCCCTCTCCCTCTCCCTCTCCCTCTCCTTCTCCTTCTCCCTCCACCCTCCCTCCATCTCTCTCTGTATTCTTTTAACATGTACTTGGGCATACGTCCGTGCGTGTACGTGTGTGCGTGTATGTATGTGTGTACGTCCCTACCCCCTTGCAGTGGGATCTCTCGCGGGTATATCAGCTTCAAATACCGGGTCATTAATATATTGATTACTGAGGCTCCGTAATCATAGATAGGCGTTTCATTGGCACCTCCAGTAATTCTCACCAATGGTCCCGAGATTTACTCCCCTTACTACAAACGGTGGAGAGAGAGAAAGAGAGAGAGGGGGAGGGAGAGAGAGAGAGAGAGAGAGAGAGAGAGAGAGAGAGAGAGAGAGAGAGAGAGAGAGAGAGAGAGAGAGAGAGAGAGAGAGAGAGAGAGAGAGAGAGTGGGAGAGGGAGAGAGGGAGAGAGAAAGAGAGAGAGAGAAGGAGAGGGAGGGAGAGAGAGGGTGAGAGGGAGAGGGAGAGAGAGAGAGACGGAGGGAGAGGGAAATGCAGAGAGGGAGGGAGGGAGAGAGAGAAAAAAAAATATGAGCGAAAGAAAGCATGAGAGAGAGAGAGAGAGAGAGAGAGAGAGAGACTGAGAAAAAGAGTGAGAGTGAGAATGAGAATGAGAGTGGTGCCATCGCGACGGACACTGACGGAGGCACAGAAGGGGACGCAGAAAGGACGCTGACGGAGGCACAGGAGGAGGCTCAGAAGGGGGCGCCTTCGCCTTGGTAACCATAGCCATCCAGCCACCATTAGCGACAGACAGACAGACATACGGATAACCAGACAACCAAAAAGAGAAACAGAGAGACAAACGGATAACCAGAGATACAGACAGAGACAAAACGGATAACCAGGCAGCCGAACAGACCGACAGAGATATAAACGGATAATCACAGACACAGGCGAACAGACCGACAGACACGAACACAGACAGCAATCTTTTCCGCCCTGTCATATCTGCCTCGACCCCCCTCCTCCTCCCCTTCCCCTATCCCCTATCCCCTCTTTCCCCCCCTTCTTCCCTCTTCCCCTCCCCTATCCACTTCTCCCCTCCTTCCCCACCCCTCCCTTTCCCTGTCAGTGGCCCCCTCCCTCTTCCCCTTCTTCCCCTCCTTCCCTTCCTTCCCCCCCTTCTTCCCCTCCTTCCCCCCTCCTTCCCCTTCCTTCCCCTCTTTCCCTGGCAGTGGCGAATGCGAGTGTCAATCTAAGGAACTGGGAGTTGATTGACGGCTGGAAAAATAGGCGGAGGATGTCGGCTTTCTCGCGCGTTTTAGCTCCGGATGGAGACGTGGCGGCAGAGGGGGATGAAGGAGGAAGAGAGGGAAGGAGGAAGAGAGGGAAGGAGGAAGAAGGATTGGGGAGGAGGGGAGGAGGGGGAGGGAAGGAGGAAGAAGAATTGGGGAGGAGGAGAGGAGGGGGAGAAGGGGGAGGGAAGGAGGAAAGGATTGGGGAGGAGGGGAGGAGGGGGAGGGAAGGATTGGGGGAGGAAGGGGAGGAGGGGTGGGAGGGAAGGATTAGCAGGGAGGAGGGGAGGGAAGGGGGTAAGGGATTGGGGAGAAGGGGAGGAGGGGAGGGAAGGATTGGGGAGGAAGAGAGGAGGGGGAGGGAAGGGATGGGGAGGTTAAGGAGAGAGGGGGAAAGAAAGGTTGGAATAAAGGACGAAGAAGGGGAATATAGGAGAAAGTTGGATAAAAAGATTGGAAAGAAGAGGGAGGAAGAAGGGGAATGTAAAGGGAATAGGGATCGGGAGGAAGAAATGAGGGAGTTGAGAAGAAAGAAAGGAAGAGATAAAGAATAAAGGTGAACATGAGTGGAAGGGAGATAAGGAGAAAGGGAGATGAAAGATCTCAGCGAGGAAGGGGCGAAGCGAAAGAATGAAAAGGAGAATTGAAAAAGGGGAAAGACTTCACAGTTCAGAGGAATTGGAGAAGGAAGAAAGAGAGAAAGAGAGAGAGAGAAAAAAAAAACAATCACTTATTGAGAACCGAAGGAAGGAAGGAGAGAGGAGAAAAATCAATTGTCTTGCCTTTTACTTTTTTTTTTTTTTTTTTTTTTTTTTTTTTACTTCAGATCGTTTAACCTTGAGGAGACCGAGAGCTGAAATAGACAGCCTCCCTTCCCCCCTTTTCTTCTTCTTCTTCTTCTATTTCTTTTTCTTCTTTTTCTTCTTCTATTACTTTTTCTTCTATTTCTTCTTCTTCTTCTATTTCTTTTTCTTCTTTTTCTTCTTATTCTATTTCTTCTATATTTCTTCCGCTTCTACTGTTCCTCCTTTCGCTCTTATACCTTCTATTCTCTCTCTCTTTTTATCATTACCTCTTATTTCTTTTCCTTCCCTCCAACCTTCTTCCTTCCTTCTCCTCTTCCTTCCTTCTCCTCTTCTCCCCTCCCTCCCTCTCTCCCTCTCCTCTCCCTCTCCCTTTCCTCCCTCCCTCTCCTCTCCCTTCCTCCCTCCCCTCCCTCACCTTTATCTCTCCCCTTTCCCTCTCCCCTCCTCCCCCTCTTTCCCTCTCCCTTTACCTCCCCCTCCTCCTCCTCTCCCTCTCCCTTCCTTTTCTTCTCCCCTTCCTCCTCCTCTTTCCCTCTCCCTCTCCCTCCCTCTCTCTTTATCTCCCTCTTTCTTTATCTCCCTCTCTGCCATCCACGCGGTATGGGTTGGAGGCTCAGCTTGGCTACTGACGGAGGAGTTGGAGTGCGGGGGGGAGGGGGAGGGGAGAGCGATGGGGGGGAGGGTTTTTTTCGTTTTTTTTTCTCTCTTTTTCTTTTTTTCTTTCTTCTATTTTTTTTTGTCTTTTTCTTTTTTTTCTTTCTCGCTCTCTTTCTCTCTGTCTCTGTCTCTATTTTCTGTCTCTCGCTCTATTCTCTATTCTCTCTCTCTCTCTCTCTCTCTCTCTCTCTCTCTCTCTCTCTCTCTCTCTCTCTCTCTCTCTCTCTCTCTCTCTCTCTCTCTCTCTCTCTCTCTGTCATTTTGTCTGCCTTTTTTTTTTTTTTCTTTTTGGTTACGTGTGCGTATGATTCACGTGCGTATGTATCAAGTATGAAAATTTTGTACGTATCCTGTCCTTATCCGTGTGTGTGTGTGTGTGTGTGTGTGTGTGTGTGTGTGTGTGTGTGTGTGTGTGTGTGTGTGTGTGTGTGTGACGTATACGAACGTGATGGTGCAGTGGAAATGGCAGGGCCACGGGAGGGCCAAGCAGTGCCTGCTCGGTGGTAGCTACCCTGGGGGATGAGTTGGATCTGCTCGTATTGACCTGGCCTCCGCTCTCTCTCTCTCTCTCTCTCTCTCTCTCTCTCTCTCTCTCTCTCTCTCTCTCTCTCTCTCTCTCTCTCTCTCTCTCTCTCTCTCTCTCTCTCTCACACCCTCGACTCGTACTCTTGCCCACATTCATGCATTCTTGTACACACGCATATACATGCTCACTCTCCCCTCTTTTACTATCAGCCATTTGTCTTTCTCTCCCTCTCATCCCTTCGCGCTTTCCCTGACTCTCTCTCTCTCTCTCTCTCTCTCTCTCTCTCTCTCTCTCTCTCTCTCTCTCTTTCTCTCTCTCTCTCTCTCTCTCTCTCTGATACACACTCACTCACTCACTCACTCACTCACTCACTCGCACACAAATAAACACAAACAGAAACAAACACACCCTCAAAGTGCATTCATGTGTACGCCTCCACGCCCATCAAACTGTTACCCAATCGTGTGTGTGTGTGTATGCGGTGACGAGCGACCCAAAATAATGGGACACACGTGCGTACATAGTATGTGTCCTTGTATGGACTTCCGTCGCTACAAACGCACATACGTACACACACACGCGCATTTGCTCATTCTGTTTTTTCTCTCTTTTTCTTTCTTTCTTTTATTTCTTTGTCTTTCCTTTCTGTCTGTATGTCTCTCTCTGTCTCTCTCTCTCTCTCTCTCTCTCTCTCTCTCTCTCTCTCTCTCCCTCTCTCTCTCTCTCTCTCTCTTTTCCTCCCTCCCTCCCCTTTCTCTCTTCCCTCCTCCCTCCCTCTCCCCCTCCCCACACATTCACTCATTCTCACGTGTTCCTCTCTCTTCCTTTCTTTCTCTCCCCCTTTCCCCCTTCCCCCTTCCCCATCCCTCCCCCAATCACAACCAATCCTGGACCGTCGCAGTGGTCACCAAGTAATTAATACATTGTTCAATAACACCCACAACCGGTCATTAACTGGTGACTGGTGGTTATCCCGGTAACGAGCGCGGGGGGGGGGGGGGGAACGACTACAACCCGCCATTGCCTCTTGTGCGTCTGTGGGACTGCTTGTTAAGAGGTAGTTTGGGTAGAGGCTAATTAGCGGTTGAGGGTCGAACAACCATTTATTGTGGAAGGAGAAATTTAGTGTTTTTTTTCTCTCTCTTTTTTTTTGGGGGGGGGAGGGAGGGTTGTTTGTTGTTATTTTCTTGTTTGTTTGTTTTATTTTGCGGCGTGTGTTTGTTTCAAGAGGAATGGGGATTGAGGAAAGGGAAGGATGGGGATGACGAGAGAAACGGAAAGATGGAATGATAGGAGGAGTCAAGGAGAAGATAGTTATTGAAAGAGGAGGAAGAGGAGGAGGGGAAGAAGAATTGTAAGAGGAGGGAGGAGAGGAGGAGGAGGAAGGCGAAGACGGAAAAGAAGAAGGGAAGGAGGAGAGGGTCAAGGAGATGATGGTGATGGAAAGATGAGAAGACGAACGGCGAACAAAGGGAAGAAGAAAAAGAAGAAGAAAGAAAAAGAAGAAGAAGAAGAAGAAAGGAAAAGAAGAAGAAGAAGAAGAGGAAAGGAAAAGAAGAAGAAAAGAGCGAAGACGGACAGAGACTCGTCTTAGGGGCAGCGGAGTCAGGGGTCGCGGGTCGAAAGGTAGACTTTTAAATAATTTATGGAGATGAGATGCGTACATATCTGGACGGGAAATATTTCATTAATACGGCTGATTGAAGTAACATTACATTTCCATCTTGATTGTACCGAGACGCTGGGCAAGTAATTAAAATTCATTGGTTATGATAATAGGGGGGTGGGTGTGAAGGGGGAGGCGGGGGTGGGCTAGGGTGGGTGGGTGGGCCGACAAACATGTGGAGGTGGGTGGGTAGTTTGTGTGTGTGTGTGTGCGGGGTTGTGTCTGTTTAAGTATGATTGGTATTCGTTTTGTGGTATGTTTTTTTATACGCACATGCACGCACGCACACGCACGCACACGCACACACACACGTACAGACACACACACACACACACACACACACACACACACACACACACACACACACACACACACACACACACACACACACTTACACTTACACAAACATACACACACGAACTTTATTTTTTTATATTCCAAAGTATATTTATTTTTTTCGAGATTCCCGCTTGGCTTGGATGAGAGAGAACCTCGAGAGCTGTCAGACTCGGCCTGTCAGGAGTAACACTGTCAGTCTTCTCGTGGGCTGACAGGGGGAAGGGAGAAGGGAGAAGGAAGGGAGGGAAGGGAGACTGGGAAAGGCGAGGAGTAAGAAAGACTTACACTTCACTTTTATTTTATCTTCTTTTTTAAATATTTTTTTGAGTTAAAAGTTTCTTTCTTTCCTTCTTTCTCTCTTTCTTTCTTTTTTGAGAAGCGATAAGAGGGTAGAAAAAAAAAAATAGATGATGGCCCAGGATGGAAATGAGACGAGATAGGGAGAGCGAGTAGACAGGAAATAAGAGATAATTGTAGCTGTGGTGTGGATCCGAAGAAAAGAGGGAGAGAAGAACCTGTTAAAAGTGTCCCAAAGACGTGTCCGCGTGTCTGTGGGGACAGGGAGGGAGGGGTTAGGGTGGGGGGAGGGGAAAGTGGGGAGAGGAGAGAGGGGGAGAGGAGTGGGAATGAGAGGAGAGAGGGGAAGGAGAAGGGGTGAGAAGTGGGAGGAAGGGAGAGGGAGGTGAGAAATGGAGGAAGGAAGGATACAGGTGAGAGATGCGAGAGAGGGAGAGATGAGAAAAGGGGAAGATGGAGAGAGAGACAGACAGAGACAGAGAACGACAGAGAGAGAGAGAGACAGGTGAGAGGAGAAGGGGAGGAGGAGGAGGAGGAGGGGGAGGAGGGAGGGAGGGTGACGACCATAAAACATAGTGGAGATAAAATCCACGGAGTTCCTTGTTAAATCCCCGGCCAGGTAATTCCGGTAATGACATAATGGTCGGAGGCTTGTAAATAAGCCGTTTACAACTGCCAATCACCTTTGCTCTGCTATATCACCCCGCCGCGCCGGGGAAATGGGGAGCGAGGGGGGGTAAGGAGGGGGAAGGGGAATGGGGTGTGGGGTGGGGGTCGGAGGGTGGAGGGAGAGAGGGGAGGGATATGGGGAGTGTGGAGGGAAAGGGAGGAATGGGGAGATGGAGAGGGGATGGGGAGGGATATGGGGATTTGGAGGGGATTGGGGAAGGGGTGTCGGGGGCGGGGGTGTAGGAGGAAGGGGAATCGGGTTTAGTTATATTTGTTGACGTGTTTGTAATTGGTATATTTTGGTTATTGTAAATATTCGTGTGATATTGCTATCATTATCTTCATCATTAATACTACTGTTATGAACAATATTGTTATCATTGTTGCTGTTATTGTTATTATTATTATTATTATTATTATTATTATTATTATTATTATTATATCATTATCATCATTGTTATTATTGTCATTATTATCAGTATTATTACCATTATCATTATCACTATCATTATCATTATTACTATCTTTATTATCATCATTTTGAATTAGAAAGGCCGTTAGACGCTTCTTCGCGAGCTCAGGCGACGCATCTCTCGGGGGGGGGGGGGGGAGCTTCATCACGCGCCGAAGGTTCAGAACCGGCTGGGTGTGGTTCGAACGCCGCCCCGCGTGTGATGGACAGGTGGCGGTTGGCGTCGTCGAGGTCACGCGATGCTATATGAGTGCCTTTCGCGCCCTCGGGATTGCTTGTTTGCTTGTTTGGGTGGTTGGGTGGTTGTGTTTTTTTTTTTTGGGGGGGGGGGGTTGTTTTTATTTTTTCGTTTTTTTTTTTCTGTTTTTCGTTCGTTTTTTTTTCTCTCTTTTTCGTTCGGTCCCTTTTCTCTCTTGTTCTCTCTCTCTCTCTTCCTCTTGCTCTTCTTGGTCTCGCTCTCATTTCCCTTCCCTTCCTGTCTCTCTTCCTTCTCTTCGTTATCCTCTTCCCCTTCCTTTTCTTCCCTTCCCTCCCTTTCCTCCCCCTCCTAGCCCTCCCCCGCTTCCTTCCTTCCACCCTTATCCCTCCCCTTCCTCCCCTCTTCCTTCCCCTTCCACCCCCTCTTCCTTCCCTTCTTCCCCTTCCACCCCCTCTTCCTTCCCTTCTTCCCCTTCCACCCCCGCGAAGCATTAAGGAACCGAGACACGGGGGGACACGGACGGGCATAAATCAGACCTGCTGCTAGTGGACACACATACAGCCCCATTACCTCCTCCCTTAACCCCTCCCAGCCCCGTTACTCTCCCCTTAACCCCTTCCCAGCCCCGTTACCCCCCCTCTTAACTCCCACCAGCCCCATTACCCCCTAACCCACCCCATTACCCCCCTCCCATCCCCATTACCCCCTTAACCCACCACCCCAGCCCCATTACCCCCCTTTATCCCCCCCTCCCCTTTATCTCCCCCCCCTTTATCTCCCCCCCCCTTTATCCCCCCATTACCGGCATTACAGCGGGCGGCGACGCGGCACCAGAGGGCTGCCCGCTCGGCCCCCCCGCGAAGCCCCCGCCGGGTGAACTCTGGCACCATGCTGGGGGCACCTGCGAGGGGCACGCCGCCACCTGCTCCTGCTGCTGGAGGGGGGAGGGGGTGGGGGAGGGGGTGGAGGAAGGAAGTGAGGGTGGGGTGAGGGAGTGAGGGAGAGAGGAGGTGGGGTAAGGGAGTGGGGTAGGAGGAATAGGTGGAGGAAAGGGGTGTGGGAGTGGGGGAGGAGGGGGAAAAGGGGTGAGGAGGGGAGAATGGGGTGGAGTATCGTGGGTGAGTTTTAAAGGTTTCCTTTGGCGGTGTTCAGGGGTGCACGAAGGGGAAGAGGAGAAGAAATGGGAGAAAAATAAGAAAAGTGGGAAAAAAGGAAAGTAAGAAAAGTGGGAATGGGGGAAAGTAAGAAAAGTGTGAATGGGGGTGAAATAGAGAAATTAAGAGAGAAATATGACAAGGACAAGACAGAGAGAGAGACAGAGAAAGAGAGAACGAGAACGAGAAAAACAAGAGAGAGACAGAGAAAGAGAACGAGAGAACGAAAAAAAACAAGAGAGAGAAGGAGATGGAAAGGGGGGGGGGGGCGATAAAAGGCCCCAGCGCCTATTCCCAGCCGAGTGAATCCCCAGGGGGGGCGTGCGGGCGGGCGGGCGAGTGGGCGGGCGGGTGGGCGGGTAAGCATAGCGCTGTTGCACACAATGTTCGCGATTTGTCTGCGTCTCTCACGAAATTTAATTTCTG
>NC_091588.1:3251845-3269345 GCF_042767895.1 Penaeus vannamei | reverse complement strand
GAAATGTGCTTTTGTGGCTCTGTTGTGATATCGGGGCGGGATAGATGGATGGATGGGTGGGTGGATTGAGGGATGGGTGGGTGGATTGAGGGATGAATGGGTGGGTGGGTGGATTGAGGGATGGGTGGATTGAGGGATGGGTGGAGGGATGAGTGGATTGAGGGATGGAGGGATGGATGGGTGGGTGGGTGGAGGGATAGATGGATGGGTGGGTAGAGGGATGGGTGGGTGGAGGGATAGAGGGATAGATGGATGGGTGGGTGGGTGGATGGATGGGTGGGTGGATGGATTGAGGGATGGGTGGGTGGCTGGGATGGAGGGATGGATGGGTGGGTGGAATGATGGAGCGACGGATGGAGGGGTGGGATGGAGGGATGGATGGGTGGAGGGATGGAGGGATGGGTGTGTGGGTTGGTGGATGGATGGATGGCGGGGTGGATAGATAGATGGATGGAGGGAAGGCTTGCGGTTGGGGGCTGAAGATCCCTTCGGCAGGAGGTGGAGGTGGAAGAAGAGAAGGTGGTGGAGGAGTCCGTTTTCCCGAAATAGGAAGGCGCAGGAGGAGGCGGAGAAGGAGTGCGAGGAGGCTGACGCATCCTCTTCCTCCCCCTTTCCCCTCCCCCCTCCTACTCCTACTCCCCCTTTCCTTCCCCCCTCCTACTCCCCCCTCCTACTCCTACTCCCCCTTTCCCTCCCCCTCCCACTGTCCCCCTCCCCTTTCCTCCCCCTCCTACTCCTACTCCCCTCCCCCGTCCTACTCCCACTCCCCTCCCTCCCACCGCCCCCTCCCCGTCCTCTGGCCCCCCAGGAGGGTAATGGGGCACCTGCTTGGCATTCCTGCCCACCGCCAGTAATGACCTTAACAAAACGTCGCCGTACGGTCAGCATGGTTTCAACCCCCCTCTTCCTCTCCCCACCCCCTCCTCCCCTCCCCCCGTCTTCATGTTCCTCCTCTTCCTCCTCCTCCTCCTTCGTCTAGTCCTCTTCCTGCTTCTTCTTCTTCTTCATCTTCTTCTTCTTCCTCATCTTCTTTTTAATCTTCTTTTTCCACCTTCTTCTATTCCTTCTCTTCCTCTTCCTCCTCCTCCTTCGCCCAGTCTTCCGTCTTATTCTTCATCATCATCATCTTTATCTTCTTATTCTTATTCTCGTCCTCCTTCTCTTACACCTCCTCCTCCTTCCTAGTCGCTACTTGCATCTCTCATCTCCCTCCTCCTCCCCCACCCCCCTTACATCTTCAGCTATCTGGGGGATGGTTGGCGAGCCTCTGCATGACCAACTAACTTACCCACCTCCCCCACTCTCTACCCCCCACCCCCTCATTTCCCCCTTAAACTCCCCTCCCTCCCTTCCTCTCCCTCTTCCTTCCCCCCATCTCCCTCGCCTCCTCCTCGCGTCTTCCTTCCCCCTCCTTCTTCCCACCCTCCCTTCCCTACCCCTTCCCCCACCCCCACCCACTTCCCCCTCCTCCCCCCTTCCCCTACACCCACCCCCTTCCCCTTCCTACTTCCCCCTCTTCCCTCCCACTTACCCCACCCCAGCCCCTTCCCCCACTTCCCCCCTTCCCCCACCCCCTTCTCCTTCAACCTGACCACATATTGCTCACTCTGACCTGCATTGCGCTATCAGCTGACCTCCGCTGATGTGACTGCATATTGCCCTGATCAACCTACTTATCTGCCTAAGTTACGGCCGCTAACGATGGCCGGTGGAAGGGGGGGAAGGGAGGGAGGGAGAGGGGGGAGAGGAGCTAACGGATAGAAGAGAATGGAGGGGATGGGGGGAAGGGGGGAGAGAGAGAGGGAGAGGGAGAGGGAGAGAAACCCGCTCTCTTGAATTTCTCTCTCCTTCTCTTCTAAACACACACACACACACACACACACACACACACACACACACACACACACACACACACAGACACACACACACACAGACACACACACACACACACAACCCCCTCTCCCCCCTCCCTCCCTCCTGCCCCCGAATACCTGTGTGTACCAAGGTTAGCAAAGCTAAACAGTGCGGCTGTGATAGCCTCCTTGGCTGTTTTATCTGGCTGTCAAGGTAATTAACGACTTAACTGCCCTGCTACAACCTCCATCCCTCCTCCTCCTCCTACTTCTCCTCCTCCTCCTCCTCCGCCTACTTCATATCCTCCTCCTTCTACTTCTGCTCCATCTTTTCCTCCTACTTCTCCTGCTCCCCCTCCTACTTCTCCTACTTCATCTGCTCCTCCTCCTGCTCCTGCTACTCTTCTTCTTTTACTTCTCTAATTCCTGCTCTTTCTTCTCTTCTTCCCCTTCCCCTTCCCCTTCCTGGATCCCCCTCCCTTTCCCACCCTCTCCTCCTTCTTCTTCTTCATCATTTTCTTCTTCTTCTTCTTCTTCTTCTTCTTCTCCTCCTCCTCCTCCTCCTCCTCCACCTCCTCCTCCTCCTCCTCCTCCTCCTCCTCCTCCTCCTCCTCCTCCTCCTCCTCCTCCTCCTCCTCCTCCTCCTCCCCCTCCTCCCCCTCCACCCCTCACCTGCGTAACACACGTTCGGTTTAATCAAGGTATTGTCTTAGCGAAAGAAGGGCGGATGACCCATTTCGAGCGTCGTCATCCGTCCTCGAGTCTTTTATATTTGTTTATTTTATTTTATTCATTATTATTATTATTATTATTATTATTTAACCGAACTACTTCTTTTCGACGAGGCTGCGGGGTCGTGGAGGGGTCGTGGAGGGGTCGTGGCGGGGTCGTGGCGATTCGCGAGGAGGTCAACCCCGTCCTGATCTGACCTGGTCGCTCGCAGGTCGTTCTCTGAATCTGTTTTTATAATATCTCTCGACGGAGGTGGTCGTTGGTCGTCATCCGTGGGAAGGGGAGAAGGAGGAGGAAGAGGAGAAGAGGGAGGGGAAGGGGGTCGGGGTGGGGAGGTGGTCGTCACCCGAGGGAGATGGAGGGGAGAGAGAGGAGGAGGGGAAGGGGAAGGGCGTCAGGGTGGGGAGGTGGTCGTTACCCGAGGGAGGGGAGAGAGAGAGAGAGAGAGAGAGAGAGAGAGAGAGGAGGAGGGGAAGGGGAAGGGGGTGGGGGGGAAAGGGGGAGGGCGAATTAAGGGGGGAGGGTAAGTGTCGTCCGACCAACTAAGGACGCCTCATCAGCCACAGGGAGGGCCGACACACCTGCTAATGGGGGTACGCCAAGATGATGAGAAAGGCGAGATAAGGAAATATTATATAAATTAGTTAAAAGCGACGCGAGATGGCCGCGGCGGCGGTGACCGTCGGGGTCCGAAGGAGGGGGTGCGTGAGGGGAGGAGGGGGTGCGGGAAGGGAGGAGGGAGGGAGGGGGCGGAGGAGAGGAGGACAGGGCAGAGGCGAAGGATGTCACAGGTGAAGTGTAAAGGGTGGATTTAGGTGAGTTTAATGGGAGTCCTTCAGCCTCGAGGCTTTTGGTCAAGTCCATAGAGCGGCTGCGGACCGTACATCCGCAGGACTCCAATGCACCTCCCCCCCCCTCCCCCTGCATCTGGATCCCCCTACCCCTTCCCCTCGCTCAGAAGAAAAAGGAAAAGGAGAAGAAGAAGTAGGAGGAGAAGGAGGAGAGGAAGGAAGAGGAGAAAGAGAAGGAAGAGGAGGATAAGAAAGTAGTCCTTGAGGAACAACTCCTGCGGGTGTTTCTTCCCAGGAAACCCCGAAGGAAGCCTCCCAAAGGCGCAGGGGGGCCGACGGGGCGCGAGGGCGTGAGGCGCGGCGAGCGAGGGGCGCCGTCGTCCATCGGAGGTGTCCCCTGCAAGAGGCGACGCGAGTCCGCCTGGCTGGCCTTCAGGAGCCGCCACCGCTGGTCCGAAGCCCGCCCGCCCGCCCGCCCGCCCGCCCGCCCCTCGTCCCCCGCCCGCGCGCCCAGATTGGTAACTCCTCCGATAACAGCACCGTTTGTAATTAATTGGCAACGGGGGACGCATCCTAACGAGCGAGGTCCTGGAGGCGGCGGCGGCGTCGGCGGAGGAAGTCGGACGTGACGCGAATGGGGAATGCGGCGGCGGCGGCGGGCGGGGATGGGGCGGCGGCGGCGGAGGGGGGGGGGATTCGTGCGGGCGTGGGGGGGGGGGACGGTGTTGTGTTTGCCTGTGTTTACGTGTCAGTGTGTTTGTTTGTTTGTGTGTCTGTGTGTGTGTGGGGGGGTATTATGTGTGTGTGTGTGTGTGTATGTCTGTGTCTGTGTGTGTGTTTCATTATATCCTAATAATATCGTCGTCCATTAATATGATACTTATAATGGTTGTCTTAAGAAAATGGTTATTAAACGACGCTAATAAATATTATGAAGGATATTTTCCATAGTAATTAGAATATTTTCTTCGTCTTTTCTTTTACAAAAAAAATTTGTTGATATGGCTGTTCGTTTTCATGTAATAATTATAATGATGATAATAATGAATTATTATTATTATTATTATTATTATTATTATTATTATTATTATTATTATTATTATTATTGCTGTTGATTCTTGTTTTTCTTATTATTATTATTATTGTTATTATTATTGTTCTTGTTATCATCATCATCAGTATAAATATTTTTTTATTATTTCTTGTTATTAATATTATCATTATTACCTTCATATTTTTTATTGTTATTGTTATCGTTATTTTTTATAATTTTATTATTTTCATTGCCATTTTCGTCATGATATAGATATTATGAGGATATTGATAGTGATAATAAAAATGATAATGGTAATAATATAATAATAATAATAATAATAATGATAATGATAATGATAATGATGGTGACGGTAATGATGATGATAATGATAATAATAATGATAATGGTGATAATAAAGATAATGATATTAATAATAATAATGATAATAATAATATCAATATTACTAATGGTAATGATATTAATAGTAAAAATAAAAATAATGATGATATTTATAGGGATAATATTAAGATGAAAATAATGTTAAAGATAATAAGCAATATTGATAATTATTGATAGTGATAAAAGTAATAAATATTGAAAAAAAGATAATAATAATGATGATGATGATGATAATAATGATAATAATGATAATAATAGTAATATTATTCATGGCTATTATTAATATCACCATTATTATTGATATTATTATTATTATTATTATTATTATTATTATTATTATTATAGTAATAATAACAATCATTAATATTAACATAACTGTTATACAATCAGATAATAATAAAAATTATAGTAATGATGATAATGATAATAATAATAGTAGCATTATTATTATTATTATTATTATTATTATTATTATTATTATTATTATTATTATTATTATACTATTGATACTATCATTTTTTCATTGCTGATATTATTATTTTATTGTTATTATTATTGCTGTTTTTATTACTGATAATGAACAGTAATACTATAATGATAACTCTCATAATGATCATAATAGCAAAGATAGTGATAATAATAGTTATTATTATTGTTGTTATTATTATTATTTTATTATTATTATTATCATTATTATTATTGTTGTTGTTGTTGTTGTTGTTATCATTTTCATTGTTATTATTATTGCTATTATTATTATAATCCTTGTTATTATTATTACTGATATTATTATCGGTATTATTTTTTTTATTATTATTATCATTAAACAATGATTTTATTATTGTTGTTATTATTACATTTTACTGTTATTAGTGTTTTTGTTATTATTATTATTATTATTATTATCATATCATTATAATTATCATTATTGTCAGCTATTTTTGTTCTTCTTGGTATGATTATGATTGCCATATTTATCGTTATCACCATCATCATTATTATTATTGTTATTTTTATTATTGTTGTTGTTAGAGTTGACGTTTTTATTGTGATTATGATGATATCAATGATCATTACTCTTATTGGTATTATTAACATTATTGATATTAGGGATAATATTATTATCAATATTATTCATATAGTTAATATCATCATTATTATTATTATTATTATTGTTTTTGTTATTATTGTTATTATTACCATTGTTATTGTTGTTATTATTTTTATAATTATGATAATGATCATAATGGTAATTATTGTTATGAAAATTATTATTGCTATTATTTTTATTATTATTGCCTTTGTTATGATTCCTCACAACAAACGCTCTACAACTTCACAATCACTCTGTGTCGTTGTTTTTTCTTTGTTGCAAAACTGCCACGAGGCGGAACAGAGCCAGAGAAACGACCTCGTTATCGGCGGGGGAAGGTCGGCCACGGCGCCTCTCCTACGACACGGCAGCCAGCGAGGTCGTGCGTCGTCTGCGTCGTCGCGGTCGTCGTGGTCGTCCTCGCGGGGTCACGGTGGGGTCGGGAGGGCCTGGTGTGTGGTCGTGTCGCTCAATGTTGCATGGGGCGGGCCGGGGGAGGGCAGGGGGCAGGGGGGGCCAGGGAAGGAGAAGGGGTAGGAGGGGCGGCGGGGTGGGCAGGTTCGTCAGCGCCTCGATACCCCCAGCTGGAGGGGCGCGAGGGCGGCGTGGGCCGGGCGAGGCACGTCCAGGGCCTCGCGTGCACCTTGTTGCAGGGGGCGGCGTGGTGGCGACGGCGTGGTGGTGGCGGCGAGTGTTGGAGGAGGTGGTGGAGGTGACGGAGGGTCGTGGAGGGTCGTGGTGCGAGAGTTGGCAGTGTGGTGGCGCCAGCGGTGTGTTGCAGCTCGCAGTGCCCGCCTGACCCAGCCTTGCAACAGGCCACACCCCCATAATGCCCCGGCCCCACCCCCTGCACCTGACGGCCGCTCCCATTGGTCCGGCCGCCTCATCCATACGCCCGATTGGCTGTCAGCTGGCATCCATAAATCGGATTGGCTGCCACGTCCCCCGGCGGGCAGAGGCGGCAGGTACGCGCGGACGGCGGCCCAGAGGACCCTGCTGCGGCCGGCCGGGAGGGCGCCGCGCTCGCCTCCGCCAGGGCGCCGCCGCGTGCCCCGCCGTGCCCCGCCGTGCCCATGATTAAAAGAGGACCCGCTCCGATCCCCCGACGACGGCTCCCCGCGGCCCGAGCCTCCCGAAGGCGGAGGGAGAGTCCCCTTCCGAGGGCGCCTTCCTCCCGCGAACCCGATCGCCTTGAGACGCCGCGGGAACGTCTCTGCGGCGCGGAGGACGGCAGCCGCCCGCGCTCCCGATCCGGGCTAATGGGGCGGGATTGATCGCCTTCCCACGAGCCGGAGGAAGGGCGTCATGCGAAGGGGGAGGGAGAGGGCCTTCTTCCTTCCTTCCTTCCCTCTCTTCCTCCGCGCGTTTGGAGGGAGAGAGGGAAGGAAGGAAGGAAGGAGTGAGAGAGAGGGAAGGAAGGAGGGAGGAAGGAGAGAGGGGAGGAAGGAAGGAGGGAGAGAGAGGGAAGGAAGGAAGGAAGGAGGGAGGGAGGGAAAGGAAGAGAGAGAGAGAGAGAGGAGAAGAAAGGAGAGGCACAGGGAAACCAGGCGAAGGAAAACGGCCCTCTGAGAGAGTGCCACCGGACATATATGTTGCGTATGGGCGGCGTGGCACACCTGGCACCCACACCTGCCGGGTTATCCGCTGGTCGAGCCGATACCACCTTGTTTATGGAGGGCCAAGGGCGGGTTTATGGGAGATGCGCGCCGCTCGGGTTTAAGGGACGGGGACTTTTAGGGGACTTTTGGGGGGCTTTTAGGGGACTTTGGGGGGTCTTATAGTGGTCTTTTAGGGGACTTTTAGGGGACTTTTAGGTAGGCTTATTACCGGGCACAAAGGCTGGTTCTGAGGACGGATTCCGGTTATTATGATTATTTTATTTATTGCTCGGCGGCGGACCATTAAAATTTGACACTAAGGGAACAGGTCTATGTAAGTCTATGTATGGTAGTGTTAGGTAACTTTTTAAATTAAAATTCGTCCTTATTGCTACTTAATTATGATTTGAGAAACGTCTTTATTGAGGAAGATGTTGATATTATTATTATTATTATTATTATTATTATTATTATTATCATTATTATTATTATTGTCTTTTTTTACCGTCTTTGTTAGAACATGTACCTAACCCTTTAGTAATTGTGTTATTATTATTATCATTATCATTTATCGCTATCACATCGTTATTGTAATTACCATTATTATTACTATTATTATTACTTTTATTATTACTTTTACTGTTGTTATTACCATTTTCATTATTGTTATCATTATTATTGATGTTATTATTATTGATATTGTTTTTATTATTATTATTATTGTTATTATTATTATTATTATTATTATTATTATTATTATTATTATTATTATTATTATTATTATTATTATTATTAATATTGTTAGTAGTAGTAGTAGTAACAGCAGAATTACTATTATTATTATTACTCTTATAGATATACATACTATTCATATCTATACATATATACTTGACTTAACTAATTAACTAATTAATTTCTCCCCCCCCCCCCCCAGGTAAGAAGAGCCCAGCTGGACTACACTCTCGCCTTTTTCACGAGTTTGAAGGTAGGGGTCCATCAAGTTCCTCTCTGCCTGCCCCCTCTTTGTTGTGACTGCTGCCCTTGGCGCTGATCGTGTTTGTCGTTTGTTTGTTTGTTTGTTTGTTTGTTGTTTGTTGGTTGGTTATGATTGGTGGATGATGATATTGGTGATGTTGGTGTTGGTGTTGATTTTTTTTTTTTTTTTTTTTTTTTTTCGTTTGGTTTGGTTTTTTGTAGTTTTTTTTCTTGTTTGTTTTGTTTGGTTTGGTTTTGTTTTGTTTCGGTTTAGTTGGTTTGTTTAACATCGTAGGGAATGGTTTGTTTTGTTTTATTTTTTTGTGTAATGAAGTTTATTTTTTCGTCATAACCGGAATCTAATTTTAAGATTTTTTCTTCTCGTAATAATTATTTTTCTTTTTTTTTCTCTCCTTCTTTCTTCCTTTATCATTCTCTCTCCTTATTCCCCTTCCTTTATCATTCTCTTTCCTTGTTCATTCCTTTATCACTCTCTCTCTCCTTCCTTCCTTTATCACTCTCTCTCCTTCTTCCTTCCTTTATCACTCCCCCTCCCCCTTCCTCGTCCTTTCCCACACCCCCTCGATGTTTACTGACCTGCTTGCCATTGCTTGCAGGTATTACGTGGGCGGTGTTTGCAGTCCTCAATTGCCACGCCCCTTTTTTGTTTTCCCTCTCGTCCTGTTCTATAAGCAAGGTCACACGAGGTCACACGGGCACCAGCGTTGTTATGGGAGGGGCAGGACGTGTCAAGGGGTCAGGGGTCAAAGGGTCAGGGGGGTCAGGCGTCGGAGCTCCCGCTGGCAAGCAACTTCTGATTATTTATATCGGAGTGGGGACCCCCCCGTGTTAAGGCAGCGGCGTGGAGAGACCCCCCCTCTCTCTCTCTCTCTCTCTCTCCTCCCTTCTCTCTCTCTCTCTCTCTCTCTCTCTCTCTCTCTCTCTCTCTCTCTCTCTCTCTCTCTCCTCCTTCTCTCCTACCCCTTCTTTTCCCCTTCCCTCTACCCTCACCCCACCTTCCTCTACCCCTTTCTTTTTCCCCCACCTCTTCCCCTCGCCTCCCCCTCTACCGTTTTCTTTTCACCCCCGCCCCTTCCCTTCTCTCTCTTTCTCTCTCTGTCCTCTACCCCTTTCTTTTTCACCCACCCCTTCCCCCCTACCCCTCCCCCCCCGTCCCCCGTTACCCCTTGCCCCCCCATCACCTTCGATTAATTTCCGTTTTGTAATATTATTATTATTTTTTTTTTTTTTATCCTTCTTGAAAATTCGAGTCCCCGTGTTTTTTTTTTTTTTTTTTTTTTTTTTTTTTTTTTTTTTGAGGGATTGTGCCCCTTTGCCCCCTCTTGCCCCCTCTTGCCCCCTCATGCCCCCGCCGTCCTTTGTCATGGAGGCCGCGCCGTGCCAGATCTGTCACCCTATGTCATGGCCTCGGCGGTGTCTGGTTTTACCTGTGGGTTTTCTTCCTTCATTTCGGGGTCTGTTTCTCCCTCTTCCACTTCCATGTTCCTGTCTTTATTTTTTTTTTCTTCTCACCTTCTTTTTCCCCTTCTCTCTCTTCTCCCCCTCTTTCACTATCCATTTTTCCCTTCCCCCCTCTTCCATTATCCATTTCTCCCTTCTTGCACTCTCCATTTCTCCCTCCTCCCTTCTCCCGACTGTCTCCCCTCTTCCACTCTCCATTTCTCTCCATCTCCTTCTCCTTTCTCCCTCTTTCCTCCCTTCTCCCTTCTCTCCATCTCCCTTCTCCTTGCCTCCATCTCCCTTCCCCTTCCACCACTTCTCCATCGCCCTTCTCTCTCTCTCTCTCCATCTCCCTCTCTCTATCTCCCTTCCACTTACTCCCTCCCCCCCCTCCCCCGCTATTTTTACCCCGGCTTCAACCTCAGTGCATAATGGCCTGTTAGCCTGTTAACCCTTTTTTTTGGCCTTGTTTTCCGTTCTCTTCCTCGTTCGCTATTGGTGGTGTTAATGTATTTTTTGAATTTTTTGTTTTTATTCTGGTTCTTGGTCTGTTTCTGTTTTTTTTTTTTTTTTTTTTTTTGTCTTTCTCTCTTGGGTTGACTTTTTAGAAAATTGATTTTGATTTGTATTTTCGTTTTTTTTTCTTCTTTGGTTTGATTTCGTAGCTTTTTATTTTATTTTATTTTTCCTTCTCTTTCTCATTTAAAAAAATGATTTCGTCACTTTTTTATTTTTTCTTTCTCTCTGTCTCTCTCTCTTTCTCTCCCTCTCGGTCTCTCTCTCTCTCACTCTTTCTCTCCCTCTCGGTCTCTCTCTCTCTCTCTCTCTCTCTCTTTTTTTTTTTTTTTTTTTTTTTTACTTATTTTCGTTCGTTTTTTCCTTTGGTAACCAAATACCAGGTACGAGTAATGTTTATTTTTTAAAATTTAAAGAATAGTCATAGTATTGCATTCGAATGTAGTGCATGGAGAATCGTGCAATTGCAATGTTGCTGGACTGCGAGATATCAGCATGAAATTGGTGAGTTTTGATGATGTAATTTTTTTTTTCTTCAGTAACCATCATTATCCTCAGGTCAGATCATCATCATTTTGTTATATTTTTCTTTCCTTGATGAATTGGGGTTTGATGTGTATTAAATGAAAATTTTATTATTATTATTATTATTATTATTATTATTATTATTATTATATATATATATATATTTTTTTTTTTTTTTTTTTTTTTTTGTATATATTTCGTGGCGTGTGATATAGTGGGTGAGAATATTTTGTTGAATTGAATTGATTTTGATACCATTTTGTCCTGAAGGAAAATAAGGGGAGTGGGGAGGGGGGTGGGGTTTTCAGAAAAGGAGAGAAAAGACGGAAAGCGATTTTTTAAAAGATGTCTTATTCTTTTTTTCCTCATACTTATATTACGTTTTTCTTGTCCTTTTTCCTCCCTTTCTCCCTCCCCTCTGTTCCCCCTCTTTAGTCTTAATCCCTTTTTCCTGTCATTCCTTCGCTTCTTCTCTCTCTCTTTTTCTCTCTCTCTTTCCTTCTCCTCCTCCCCCACCTCCTTTTACTCCTCCTCCACCTCTTCCTCCTCTTCCACCTCCTCCACCTCTTCTTCCTCTTCCACCTCCTCCACCTTTTCCACCTTTTCCACCTTTTCTTCCTCTTCTTCCTCTAATCACCACCCCCACCACCTCCACCTCTCCTCCCCCCCATTACTCCTCCCCTTCTCGCACTATTAGCATATACATATATTAGGCAGATAATGTAATTAAGACCATTGTCAGCGTGGGCGTAAAAGTAGCGACGCAAATTGAAGCACTCGGTAAAATAGGGGACCCAGTGGGGGGGGTGGGGGAGAGGGGAGAGGGGTATGGGGGGAGAGGGGTATGGGGAGAAGGGGAGGGGAGAGGGGGAGGGGGCCTGAGGGGAGGGGAGAGGGCATGGGGAGAAGGGGAGGGAGAGGGGTATGTGGGGAGGGGAGAGGGGTATGTGGGGAGGGGAGGGGAGAGGGAGAGAGGGTAGGGTATGGGGGAGGAGGAAGGGGAGGGGTGGGTGTTGAGGACTTAGTGAAGCTGTAAAGTAAGTTTGCGGGACTGTGAAAGGAGGAGGGGGTGGGTAGGAGGGGGTGAGGAAGGGGGGGGCGGAGACTTGCTTGCGAGTGGAGGAATGCAGCTTAGGTTTTAAGATGGTGGGGGGTGAGGGGGAGGACAGATAGGGGGATAGGGGCTGGGGAGGCAGAGGGGGAGGGGGAAAGGGGTGGGGTTTCAGCTTCTTCATTTAAGGAGGTATGAAAAGAAGGAAGAAGACAGGTTAATTTAGCTATGTATCTCTCTCTCTCTCTCTCAAAATATGTTATTCTTATTCCCCTTCTCCCTCTTCTCCTCCATCTTCCTCTTCTCCCTCGTCTTGCACATCCTCTTCTTCCTCTTCCTCCTCCTCTTCCTCTTATCCCCTATTTTCCTCCTCCTCATCCTCTTCTTCGTCTGCTTCCTCTTCCTCTTTCCCCTCCCTTCGGCCACTCTCATCCATGCAGTCCCTGATCCTCTTCTTCGTCTTCCTCCTCTTCCTCTTCCTCTTTCTCCTCCTCTTCTTCTTCTTCTTCCTGCTCTTCCTGTTTCCCCTCCCTTCGGCCACTCTCATCCATGCAGTCCCTGATCCTCCTCTTCCTCCTCATCTTCTTCCTCTTCCTCTTCCTCCTCTTCCTCTTTTCCATCCCTTCGGCCACTCTCATCCATGCAGTCCCTGATCCTCCTCTTCCTCCTCATCTTCTTCCTCTTCCTCCTCTTCCATCCCTTCGGCCACTCTCATCCACTTTTAGTCCCTGATCCTCTTCTTCGTCTTCTTCCTCCTCTTCCTCTTCCTCTTTCCCCTCCCTTCGTCCACTCTCATCCACTCTTAGTCCCTGGCGACGTCTCTGGTTCCGAGCCTGATGAGAACGAGCAGAAGGAGACTGAAGTAACAGGGAGGAGGACATCGGGACAAAGAGCTGACAGAGGGAGGGAAGGAGGTGGAGGGGGAGGTGGAGGAGGTGGAGGCAAAGGAGGTGGAGAGGGAGGGGAGGAAGAGGGGAGGCGGGGAGTTGAGGGTATCCTCCTCCTCCTCTTCCTCCTTCTCGTTTTCCTTTTCCTCTTATTTCTTTCCGTTCTCTTCTTCTTGTTTCTTACTCTTCCTAACGTTCTCTCTCTTCCCTCCCTCCCATCCCTCTCCCTCCATCCTTCTCTTCCCTCTCCCTTCCCTCTCCATCCCTCCTTCCCTCCCTTCTATCCATCTCTCCCTCTCCCTCTCCCTTCTCCCCCTCCCTCTCCTTCCCTTACCCTCCCTCTCCCTCCATCCTTCCCTCTCCCTCACCCTTCCCTCCTTCCCTCTCCCTCCCCTCCCCGCGTCGCGCATCCATCCGCCGCCAAGCCCGCTTTTGTCTGGAGGAAAACAAAAGTGGATATTTCGGTGCGTCTTGTCCCAGGCGCTCTGCTTAATGAATCCGAAAGTGTTGTAGAATAGTCATGGCCTCCGGATAGGACGCGCCGGCCGCCCGCACAAAGAATTCCGCTTTTGGCTTTTCACTCTCTTTTCGCTTTCGCTCTCTCTTTTTCTTTTTTTCGCTGTTTCGCTCTTTCTTTTGCTCTTTGTTTTTTTTTCTTTCTTTTTTCGGTTCTCTTTCTTTCTTTTTCTCTCTCTTTCTCTTTCGCTTCTCTCTCTCTCTTTCGTTTCTCTCTCTCTCTTTCGCTTCTCTCTCTCTCTTCCGCTTCTCTCTCTCTCTCTCTCTCTTTCGCTTCTCTCTCTCTCTCTCTCTCTCTCTCTCTCTCTCTCTCTCTCTCTCTCTCTCTCTCTCTCTCTCTCTCTCTCTCTCTCTCTCGCTCATTCTCTCATCCTCTACATTTCTCTGTCTATCGCTCATTCTGCCCTTCTCCGTCTTTCTCTTTCCCTGTCTGTTCGCCTTTTCGCTCTCCCTTCCTCTCTTGTCTATTGCTTCTTCTTATCTTCCTCCCTCCCATTTTTTTCTCTTCCTGTCGCATGTTTTATGCCCCTTCTCTTTCACACAATTTTTCTTTCATTTTTTTCCGTTTTGTTTTCTTTCTATTTTTGTCTCTCTCTATTTCTTTTTCGTTCTTTTTTCGCTTCCCGGTTCATTCTTTATTTTTCTGGTGTTATCATTGTTGTTATTGTTTTTATTATTGTCATTATTATTATTTTATTATTATTATTATTATTATTATCATTATTATTATCATTATTATTATCATGATTATTATTATCATTATCATCACCATCACCATCACTATTATTATTACTATCTTAACTATTTTTTATTACTATCATCATTGTTATTCTATCATTATTACTATTGTTGTGATTTTCAATATTAATTGTTATAGTTGTTGGTATGGTTATCAACCTTAGTAGAGGTAGAACTATTAGTAATAGTATTACTATTTGTAGTACTAGTAGCCTCCATTACTATTAATATTACTGAAGGTGTTACAATCACTATATCAGTATTATAACTTTTGGTGTTATTAATAATATATTGGTATTCTTAATTGGAGTGTGATTTTTGTATATTTTCGTTATAATGTGTATGGATAATTGAGGTTTTTATTAATTGTTGTTATTTGTGGTTTGGTGTAGTGTTTCCGAGGTTCGTAATTGGGGAATGATGTGTAGATTTTGTTGTTTGTAGGGTGTGTGTGTGTGTGTGTGTATGTGTGTGTGTGTGTGTGTGTGTGTGTGTGTGTGTGTGTGTGTGTGTGTGTGTGTGTGTGTGTGTAAGACGAGGAGGGGAGGGAGAAGAACCCTGGGAAGGTTCTTCGAGGGGAAAGGAAAGAGGGGGGAGGGACAAGGGGGTGGGGGTGGGGAGGGAGGGGTGGGGGTGGGGGAAATGTCATGTTAGTTAAGGGAAAATGGGGTTAGGAAGGGGGATGGGCAGCTTACTCGCCCGACATACCGCATACGCCACATACCTGCGCCCCATCCACACACCGCCAAGTATGCCACCGCTGTACCACATCCTCCTCCCTCCCTCCCTCCCTCCCTTCCCCCTTCTTTCTCCCCCTCCTCCCTCCCTTCCCATCCCCCTTCCTCCCCTCCCTCCCTTCCCATTCCCCCCCTTCCTCCCCTCCCTCCCTTCCCATTCCCCCTTCCTCCCCTCCCCCTTTGGCTCCCCACTCCCCTCTTCACCCCCTCCCCTTGGCTCCCCCTTCCCCCCTGAAAACTTCTATAAGGGTGCGTCCGAAGGGGGAAGAAGAGGGAGAGGGAGAGAGGAAGAAGGGGAAGAGGGAGAGAGGGAGAGGGAGAGAGAGAGAGAGAAGAGACACATTCCTGCTTTTTGTTGTGTTTTGCTTTCTCCTTTGGGTTGTTTTTCTTGTCTTTAGGGTTGCCTTAATGTGTGGGAGCGGCTTGGAAGGAAAGTGGGGGGGAGGGAGGGGGAAGGGGGGGAGGAGGGGAGGAGGAGGCGGGGATGTTACACTCATTATCTGTGGTTGTTTGTGGATCTGTATCCACGTATCCACCTCTCGCTTTCGGTCTCTTTCTGTCTCTATCTTTCTTTTTTTTCTTTCTCTTTCTCTTTATATTTCTCTCTCTATTTCTATTTCTATTTCTCTCACTCACTCACTCTCACTCTCTCTCTCTCTCTCTCTCTCTCTCTCTCTCTCTCTCTCTCTCTCTCTCTCTCTCTCTCTCTCTCTCTCTCTCTCTCTCTCTCTCTCTCTCTCTCTCCCTCTCTCTCTCTATCTATCTGTCTATCTATATATATCGGTGTGTGTGTGTGTGTGTGTGTGTGTGTGTGTGTGTGTGTGTGTGTGTGTGTGTGTGTGTGTGTGTGTGTGTGTGTGTGTGTGTCTGTGTGTCTGTCTGTATGTCTGTCTGTCGGTCTCTCTATGTCTGTGTTGTGTCTCTATCTGTGTCTGTCCTTTATACATCCATACTAACTGCGTGTACGTATATGCAATGCTGTTCGTATGTGCGTATGTGACGCGTGTGTTAATGTGGGATCGCTGTGAGTTTTGTATGCGTGTGTGTGCGTATGTTGGTCCGATGATCATATTTTTCCCTCTCGATAAAGGTATATTTTTCATGTAAATGGCCTTTGATCTGACAAATTAATTATCAGATAAATACGATGTGAAAACGGTTATTGTTAGGTCGTGTATATGTGTGTGTGTATATATATTTCTGCGCACGATGTCTCTCTTTTGTGGATTTATTTGTGTGAGAGAAAATGTATGTTTTGTGTGATGGCGGAGAGTAGAAAAACGTATTTTTTTTTCGTGTATTTCATTTGTATTTTAGTCATTGGGTAAATGATATTGTCAAAAGATGGCGGGAAATAAAATGAGATACGAAATAGGAGACAACTCAGTTAGGACCAAAATAGAAGGGGGGAAAGAGATAGAGAAAAAAAGAGAAACGGAGGCCATGTTTTGGTTCATGGCGGCGTACAGCTGGGTCAAATATTTTTGTCTCAAATTCTAGTTACTTATCGCCCTGTCCGTTGTCAGGCCGTCTGCAATGCCTCCATTTTTTTCGTTTTTTGTTTTGTTTTCCATTTTTTATGTGCGTGTGCTTTGTATGAGGGTGGTTTGGTAAATATTTCGCTTTTTGTCTTTTTTCTTCTCCTCTTTGTGAAAATTTCGTATGTGTTCGCGGGCTCCGCTTGTGTTCGGATACGTCCGCCCCGCGTTCGCGCGCGTGGAGATTGGCTTCGGAATGCGGCTCGCCAGAGAAACCTCCACGTTTCCGCCCAAAAATGAGAACCTCCACTCAATCAAGATATTAACGTCAGCTCCCTCCCTCCTCCCTCCTCCTCCCCCCCTCCCCCCCTTTTAAAGAGACGTGCGAATTCTCATCATAAAAGAGAAGTTTATTCCACACCCCCTCCTCCTCCTCCTCCTCCCCATCCCTCCCCTACCCCTCCTCCCCCTCTCCCTCTCCCTCCCCCTCCCCCCCCCCCATCTCTCTCTCTCGCGCGCGCGCTCTCGGAATCCGCAGGTTAGTATTCAAATTCTCGCTGTTCGGCTTCTCTGCAGATATTTATGTCTTTGCCCGGGTCCGACATTAATGGAAACTGGGAGTAGTATTTCACGCCTGGCGCCCAGCGTGGTCCCGGGAGGGCGTTAATTGGGCGTGGGCGCGGTGGGTGAGGTGGGCGGGCTGGGGGGAGGGAAGGGGGGGAGGGGGGAAGGTGGGTAGGGGGAGAGGGGAGAGGGAGAAAGGGAGAGAGAAAGAGATGAGAAAGGGAGAGACAGAGATGAGAAAGCGAGAGAGAGAGAAAGAGAAAGGGAAAGAGAGAGAGAAAGAGAAAGGGAAAGAGAGAGAGAGAGAGAGGGAGAAAGGGTGGGCGGCGGTGGGTTTGCGATAGCCTAGAGTGGGGTTTTCGGTCGGGGGTGGGTTCGTAGGACGTAAGGTGGGGCGGCTCAGAGGCTTTGAAGGAGATAGCTGGGTGGGTTTCGGGCGCCGGCGGTGGGCTCGAGTCGCCGTGGGTCTTGAAGGAGATAGGGAGGTGGGTTTCGGGCGCCGGTGGGCTCTGCTGGTGGGCGAGGTGGGCGCAGTAGGGGGCCAAAGGGA
>NC_091588.1:3236845-3246845 GCF_042767895.1 Penaeus vannamei | reverse complement strand
GAAAGAGAGAAAGCGAAGGGTAGAAAGAGAGAGAAAGCGAAAAGTACAAAGAGAGAAAGCGAAAGGTAGAAAAAGAAAAAAATCGAAAGGCAGAAAGAAAGAGAGAAAGAAATCGAAAAGGGAGAAAGAAAGAGAGAAAGAAATCGAAAATGAGAAAGAAAGAAAGAAAGAAGGAGAAAGAAAGAGAGAAAGGGAGACCGCGGCACGAGACCGAGGGAGGTGCGAGGTGCCGGGGGGGGAGGGGATCGTTCTCACGTCGCCGTTCGAATCGCGGGATCGCTGTTGCCGCCGCCGAGTCGATCGCCGTCTTGAAGAAGAGCGAGGCAAAGGGCACGCGATGGGGGAAGAGGAGGCGCTCGCGGACACGGAGAAACGGGCAAGAGGCACAAGAAGAGGGTGTGGAGAGGGGGGAGATAGGTGGAGGCACGAGAAAGAGGGTGGAGGGGGGGGAAATAGGTAGAGGAATAAGAAAGAGGGAATGGAGGGGGAGATAGGTAGAGGAATAAGAAAGAGGGTGGAGGGGGGCAGATAGGTAGAGGCAGAAACAAAATAGGCAGAGGCACAAGAAAGGGGCATGGAGGGGAGAGACAGAGCAGAGGAATAAGAAAGGGGGTATGGAGGGAGAGATAGGTAGAGGAATAAGAAAGAGGGTGTGGAGGGGGAGAGATAAGTAGAATAAGAAAGGGGGTGTGGAGGGGGAGAGATAGGTAGAGGCACAAACAAACACAAAAGGGCGTGGATGCAAACACAAAGACACGAAGACACAAACGAAGAGGCACGGACGCACAAACACAGACATTAACACTCAAACAAACAAACAATGAAGCGAAAAGAGACAAAAAAACAAACAAACAAACACAGCTATAACAAACGCATACAAATACAAACCATACAAACACAATTCACAAACGCACAGACACGGAACACGCACAAACAAATCACGGACGTACAAATCACACAAATAAAAAAAAAACACACACAAACACAGCTTGACACCCACGCACAAACACAAACAAACAAACAAACAAACAAACACAATGGCCCTTCCCGCACTGCAGCAACTCAACGCCAGCTCACGAGAAAGCGAAAATTATTATCATTATTTTCATTCTCATCGCCGTTATCGTTATTGTTGTTGTTATTTACGATAATGGTGATAACTAAAGTAATTATTATTATTACTATTATTATTATTATTATTATTATTATTATTATTATTATTATTATCATTATTATTATTATTTTTACTGTCGTTATTATTATTATTATTATTATTATTATTATTATTATTACTATTACTATTATTATTATTATTATTATTATTATTATTATTATTATTATTATTATTATTATTATTATTATTATTATTATTATTATTACCTTTACATTTCTTATTACATTTATTATTATTACATCTATTATTATTGTGAAAATAATTGTGTTTACTGATTTTTATTGTCTTCCATTATCATTATTAATCGTGGAATTGATTATCCATAGTACTATATTTAGTTACTTGTTATTTCCGTTTTTTAATTATTTTTTGTGTACTGCAAGTATTATTGAAATGATGCAACCTTTATTCCGCCTTGTTGATTATGGTTAGAAGTTGGATTAATGGAATCCAGCAGTTAATTGCATTAGGGTGAGTCTCTCTCTCTCTCTCTCTTTCTCTTTCTCTTTCTCTCTCTCTCTTTCTCTCTCTCTTTCTCTTTCTCTCTCTCTCTCTCTCTCTCTCTCTCTCTCTCTTTCTCTTTCTCTTCTTCTCTCTCTTTCTCTTTCTCTTTCTTTCTTTCTTTCTTTCTTTCTTTCTTTCTTTCTTTCTTTCTTTCTTTCTTTCTTTCTTTCTTTCTTTCTTTCTTTCTTTCTTTCTTTCTTTCTTTCTCTCTCTCTCTCTCTCTCTCTCTCTCTCTCTCTCTCTCTCTCTCTCTCTCTCACACACACACACACACACACACACACACATACACACACACACACACACACACACACACACACACACACACACACACACACACACACACACACACACACACACACACGCGCGCACACACACACACACATTCCGATTATTCTTAATTTTCCTTAAATTCCCCTGGCATTTCCCTTTTCACTTTCAAGCTAATAAAGACGCAGGATAAACTCTCCCCCTCCCTCCCTCCCTCCCTTCCCTCCCTTCCCTCCCTTCCCTCCACCTCCCTTTCCCCATTAGCGGAGCCTAAAACCCATCGCATCATATACACAATAGTCCTAAGCCCTCCCTCCCTCCCTCTCTCCCTCCCTCCCCCATTCTCTCCTCTCTTTTCTCTCCTCTCTTTCTTCTCCTCTCTCATTGCCTTTCCCTTCTTTCCCTTCCCTCTCTTCTTTCCCATCTTTCCTTCTTCCCTTCCTTCCCTTTCTCCCCATTCTTCTTTCTTCCTTTCCTCCCCTTTCTTCCCTCTCTTCCCCCTCATCCCTCCATCCTCTTCTCCTTCCCTCTCTCTCCATCCTTCCCTCCCCCTTTCCACCCTCCTTCCCTCCCTTCCATTTACTCTTCCCCTTCCTTCCTTCCTCCCTTCCCTCCACCTCCTCCCCTCCCTCCACCTCCTCCACCTCCTCCCCTCCACCTCCCTCCACCTCCCCCCGCCCCCCGGTCCCCATTTTCATTATAAGGGGCCACGGGTTTTTTAATGCCCGCCTCTGCAGGAATATTAGCCCGGGCACACACCGCGCTCTCGCTCTTGAATAAGTAAAATTGATGATGCAAGAACCCAGAGAGGGAGAGCATGCTATTATCCCCAACACCGTTCGTGGTGGGGTTTGGTGGGGGGTGGGGGGTGAGAGGGGAAAGGTGTGAGGGGTGAGGGTGAGGGGTGGGGGGTTAGGGGTGGGAAGAGGGGAAAGGGAGTGGGGTGAGGAGTGATGAGGGGAAAGGGGAGTGGGGTGAGGGTGAAGGAAGAGGGGTGGGGGAGAGGTAGGGAGGGAGGAAAATAGAGAGTGGTGTGTGAGGGGGAGGGGGGAAGGGGGAAGGGGTGAGAGAGGAAGAGGAAGGTGGACTTGGGGAGAGAGAGGGAGAGGGCTGAAGGAAGGGAGGAGCTAGGAAAGGAGGGAAGATCAGGTGATAATAATATAGGTTGTGACGTTATGATACAAGCGCGAGATATCGCACGCACACGCACGCGCGCGCACGCACACTTTTGCATCTAGGCGTCCTGGTTCCTGTCAAGTAAAACCAATTATATATGTTGTCTAGATATTTCTCTCTTATCTTCTTTTCTCTCTCTCTCTCTCTCTCTCTCTCTCTCTCTCTCTCTCTCTCTCTCTCTCTATATATATATATATATATATATATATATATATATATATATATATATATATATATATATATTTATATATATATATATATTATATAGATATATTATTTAGATATATACATATATACATATATCACTACAACTCTCTCTCTTTCTTTCTCTCTCTCTCTCTCTCTCTCCTTTTTACATCTTCCTGTTTCCCCCTGATATTCGCGGATGCTAATGCCAGCGGAGCATCGGGCACGATCTCCATCATCGTAGGGGGGGGTTAGGAGTAAAGGGAAGGGGAGGGTTGGGGTAAAGGGAAGGGGAGGGTTGGGGAGGGGGGGTTGCGGCAAATTTTGGTTAGATTATTCATGTTTCCGCTTCAAGGGCCGTAGTGGGGTGGGGTGGGGGTGGGGAGGGGTGAGGGAGAGGGTAGGGTAAGGGAAAGGGGGTTGGGGTAAGGGGGAGGGAGGAGGGAAGGGAGGGTAAGGGGAACCCATCTAGCGTTGCCTTCCAAGCCCCTTTGTTCAAACTGTGTTTATGTGGTGGTGGTGGTGGTGGGAGGGGAGGGGTGAGGGGGAAAGGGTGAGGGAGAGGGGGGAGGGAGGGAGGGAGGGGGAAAGAGGAGGGGCTTCTTTAGTTATGGAAATGATTGAGGAGAAGACGTGTGGTATGGGATTAAATACTTACACGTGTATGTATGTATGTATATGTATGTATATGTATGTATAAGTGGTATATAACATAAGCATACTTACAGACTTACATCCACCTATATATGAATGTTTATATATCTGTTTATATGGACGATCAGCTGTTTGTTGGCAATAATTCCACCGACTATATATCTCTTGAATATACATCCGGGCATTCGGGTCTTGAGAGCAAGCCGAGAGCGAGCTGAGAGCAAGCTGAGAGCAAGCTGAGAGCAAGCCGAGAGCAAGCCGAGAGCAAGCTGAGAGCAAGCCGAGAGCAAGCCGAGAGCAAGCCGAGAGCAAGCCGAGAGCAAGCCGAGAGCAAGCCGAGAGCAAGCCGAGAGCAAGCCGAGAGCAAGCCGAGAGCAAGCCGAGAGCAAGCCGAGAGCAAGCCGAGAGCAAGCTGAGAGCAAGCCGAGAGCAAGCCGAGAGCAAGCCGAGAGCAAGCCGAGAGCAAGCCGAGAGCAAGCCGAGAGCAAGCCGAGAGCAAGCTGAGAGCAAGCTGAGAGCAAGCCGAGAGCAAGCTGAGAGCAAGCCGAGAGCAAGCCGAGAGCAAGCCAGTGAAAAGGAAGAGCAAGAGAAATATCTGGAGAAAGGGATGGATGAATGGAGATAGATATGAAGAGAGAGAGAGAGAGAGAGAGAGAGAAAGAGAGAGAAAGAGAGAGAGAGATAATTAGATGCTCATGAATATGCTACCAATCTTGAGCCTCGCAGCATCGGAGCGCCGACCAACACCCCCTCCACCCCCTCCTTACCCCCACCCCACCCCACACCCTACCCCCCGACCCCCGCTTTTAATTCACAGTCGCATTTGTCTCTCTTGCGCGGGCGGCCGATCTCTATACATCCTGCAGCGCTCGGCCGATAATAATAATATCAGGCCGGTGTTCATTTGCCCCCCTCCCTCCTTCCCTCCTCCCTCCCTCTCCCCCTCCCTCTCTCCCCTCCCTCCCCTCCCTTCCCCTCCCCTCCTCCCTCCTCCTCCAGCGTTCTCTCTCTCGCCCCTGTTCGCATCCCGGCCACACGACCATGTTTGTGGGACTAACAAATGCACGTTGTTGCACCGAATACAGCCGTGTATTTGCATATTTATTCTACCTGTCAGGGTGATCGCTGGTCCGGCGAGCTCGGGCCTCGGGACGGCGGGCCGCTGGAACCCGAGTCTGGAAAAGTGGTGTTGCTTCGCTCGGGTCGGCGGGGAAGGGGAGGAGGAGGAGGAGGGAAGAAGAGGGAAGAAGAGAGAGGGAAGAGGAGAGAGAGGAGGAAGAGGTGGAAGGGATGGGGAGAGAAAGGAAGTGGAGAGGGAAAGGGAGAGGGAGAGGGATGGGAGAGAGGGGAAGGGAAAGGGATGGGGAGGAGGAGGAAGGGGAACAGTGGAGGTAGAAGGGGAAGGGAAGAGGAGAGAGGAGTGGAAGAGGGAGAGGGGAAGGGAAGGGAAGGGAAGAGAAGGAAGGGGAAGGGGAGGTAGGGAAAAGGAGAGAGATAGGGAGGAGGTGAAAGGGATGGAGGAAAGGAGGAAGGGGTGGGGAAGATGAAAGAGGGGAGGGGAAGAAGAAAGAGGGAAGGGGACGCTGGAACGAAGAGAGGGTGGGAGGAAGCGAGGAGAAGCAAGCGTGCTTTGGGCATGTCATGAGGAGGAGACCTCGCTCCTTCCGCCCCCCCCCCCTCCGCCCCGAAGTGGAAGGGGAAGAGGGAGCGCTTGGTGGACCCCCGTGTGGAAGGGGCAGGGGGCGGGGGGATGGGGGTTTGGTGGCAGGGGAAGAGGGGGGGAGTGGCAGGGGGAGGGGGAGGGACGAGGGGCCGAGGGCTTGAGTGGATCGCGGGAGTCCGGAAAAGTGGTTTGTAGCGCGTACGGAGGGATCGGAGTGGAAGCCCCCTCCACCCCACCCCCCTTCGCTCGCCCTGGGAAAAGCTGGGTTTCCATTTCTGGAATATTGTTCCGCGGTGTAAAAAAAAAAAAAAATAAAAAATAAAAAACAACAACTGCGAGACGGATCGCGGGCGCCTCTCTCTCTCGCTTGATTATCTTAACGCAAATTCGGGCGGGGGGGGCGGAGGTGGAGGTGGAGTTGGAGGGGGAGGTGGAGGTGGAAGGGGAAATGGAGGGGGAGGTGGAGGCGGAAGGGGAGGTGGAGGTGGAGGCGATGGGGGAAGGGGGAGGTCGAGGTGGAGGTGGAGGGGGAGGGGGAAGCGGAGGTGGAGGCGGAGGCGCGGGTTTTCTGTCGGGGTCGCCGTAGGGGGTCGTGGTCGAGTTCGCGAAGGAGCCTCGAAGTCGTGGGGCCACAGCGCGAGGGGTCGTACTTGGTTATTTTTTTTCGAGAATGACTTAAATTGCCACCGCGTTCGAGAGCAGATTTTTTTGATTTTTGATTTTCTAACCACGCGCCGAAATACCACAGCCACGACCACCACCACACGCCGCAGCCAACGACAAGAAGGCAGAACGACCGGACGACCAGTAAGCCACCATAGCGCCTGCAAGCCCCCCCTTCCCTTTTCCCCTTCCCCTTCCCCCAACCTTTGCTCCCCACCATCACAGACCCCCATGAACAGGACCCCCGTGCCCTTCTCTCCCCCTCTCTCCCCCACTACCCCTTCTCCCTCTCCTCCCCCCGCTCTTCCCTCTCTCCTCCCCCCACTCCCCTCTCCCCCCCTCGCTGCTCCATATCACTGCGTCAGTGGGTATCACACGCACCAGCAGTCCGGACGAAACCCCCCGCTTCACTTGACGCCAGGTTCATACACGCGGTTCGCTCTTGGTTCTCCCTTCCCCCCTTCTCCCCCTCTCTCTGCCCCATTCCCTCTCCCTCTCTCTCCCCCTCCCCCCCCTCCCTATCTCTCTCTCTCTCTCTCTCTCTCTCTCTCTCTCTCTCTCTCTCTCTCTCTCTCTCTCTCTCTCTCTCTCTCCCCCCCCCCCCCGGCTTTCATGGCTCGCCGGCCGCGCTGGTTCACAATACAGGTTTCATTAGAGGCTAAGTTTTGAGTCGCGTCGCCCCGTCGGAGCGCCGTGTGTCTCGGGGGCCGCGGGAAGAGGTGCGCAGGTGAGAGGGCGAAGGCGATGGGGGAGGGAAGGAGGGGGTGAAAGAGGGTGAAAAGGAGGGAGGGGTGAAGGAGGGGGAGAAGTGGAGGGAGGGTGAAGGAGGGGAGAAGGCGATGGAGGAGGGGGAGGATGGGGGCGAAGGCGATTGGGGGGAGGGGGGTGAAAGAGGGGAGAAGGAGGAGAAGGAGGGGAGAAGGAGGGGGGAAGGGAGGGAGGAGGCGATGGGGTGAAAGAGGGGAGGGAGGGAGGGTGAAAGAGGGGGAGGAGGCGATGGGGGAGAGGGAGGGGTGAAGGAGGGGGCGAAAGATAGGTCAAAGGGAGAAGGGAAGAGGGGGCGAGATATATATATGTATATATGTATATATATATATATATATATATATATATATATATATATATATATAGATAGATAAAGAGAGAGAGAGAGAGAGAGAGAGAGAGAGAGAGAGAGAGAGAGAGAGAGAGAGAGAGAGAGAGAGAGAGAGAGAGAGAGAGAGAGAGAGAGAGAGAGAGAATAAGAATAAGAATAAGAATAAGAATAAGAATAAGAATAAGAATAAGAATAAGAATAAGAATAAGAATAAGAATAAGAATGAGAATGAGAATACCAAGTTGATGACTCGAGATACGGAGATAAACGAGGCAGAAGAAAAAAGAAAGAGAAAAGAAAAAAAGAAAGAGAAGAGAAGAAAAAGCAAAGAGAAGAAAAGAAAAAAAAGAAAGAGAAGCGAAGAGAAAAAGAAAGAGAAGCAAAGAAAAAGAAAGAGAATAGAAGAAAAGGAAAGAAAGTGAAGAGAAGAAGAAAAGGGTTCTGCAGCGGCGGCGGTACAGCGGGCGGCGGCGGCGGCGGCGGCGGCCATATGGTCCAGCCGTCAACCTGCGCCGTGATGTATAGGTCTTATTATACCCCCGTCGCTGCTCCTGCTCCTGCTGCTCCTGCTGCTCCTGCTCCTGCTGCTGCTGCTGCTGGGGGAGTCCTTGGGTCTGAGCTCCGCGCCTCCTGCTCCTTCTCTTTCTCTCGCTTTTATTCTCGCCTTTTTTCCCCCCTCCCTTCTTTCGCTTTTATTCTCGCCTTTTTCCCCCTCCTTCTTTCGCTTTTATTCTCTTCTTTTCCCCCCTTCTTTCGCTCTTATTCTCGCCTTATTTCCTCCCTTTTTTTCCGCTTCCTAACTATTTTGTTTTGGAATTTTTGCTCTTGTCTTGTAACGCATATTTATCGGTATGTGTCTTCGTCTTTTTTTTTCGTTCTCTGTCGTATTTTTTTTATTTGATTATTTATTTTCCGTTTCTTTATTTCTTTATCTTCTATATTATTTCGAGATTCTTCGAGAATTTTCCTTCTGGATATTATTATTATTATTATTATTATTATTATTATTATTATTATTATTGTTACTGTTATTATTATCATTATTATTATTATTATTATGATTATGATTATTATGCTTATTGTCATTATTGCTATTATTGTTATTTTTTATTATTATTTTACTATTACTGCTACTACTACTACTGTTATTTTTCCTTTTTCCTTTTTCCTCTTTTTCTTTTAGGGAGAGGAGTGGCGAGAGATGATAAGAACGAGAGATATATTACGCGAATATTCCTTCTCCCTTCCCTCCTCCCTCAGAAAATTCCTCTTCTTCTCCCTTTTCCTCTCCCTCTTTGCGGTCGCGTCCTGGTCTCTATATGCGCATGATTTTTTTTATTCCTCTTTATTCTCTTTTATTCCTTCTTCCTTTTTTTTATATTCCTCTTCTTCTCCCTTTTCCTTTCCCTCTTTGCGGTCGCGTCCTGGTCTCTATATGCGCATGATTTTTTTTCATTCCTCTTTATTCTCTTTTATTCCTTCTTCTTCTTTTTTTTTTTTTTTTGTTCGTCCATTCTTCTCCGCTCGGGATCGAAATATATTACTCGCCAGTCAGGGCAACGAAGCCTAAAGATTCGGGAAGGATGGCCATGTATCCGTTTTTTCTTTTTCTTTTTTCTTTTTTTTTTCTTTTCTCTCTCCTCCTCCCGCGAGTTGTCTGTAGGTAGGCTGGGAAAGGGAGGGAAGGGGGGGGGAGGGAGAGAGAGAGAGAGAGAGAGAGAGAGAGAGAGAGAGAGAGAGAGAGAGAGAGAGAGAGAGAGAGAGAGAGAGAGAGAGAGAGAGAGAGAGAGAGAGAGAACTAGCTCTATCTTTTCTTCTTTCGTCTCCCCCTTTTCGATTCTCTTGCTCATTCCTTCTCTCACTATCTATCATTCTACCTCTCTCCTCCTTCCCATCCTCACCCCATCCCCTCCCCTCCTCACCCCCCCTCCTCCCCTCCTCACCCCGCCCAAGCACACACACCAGCCCAGACTATGGCGATTCTCAGCCATTTACGTCCACATGATCAAACACTTTGTCCCGAGCGGCCGCCCCGATGCTCACCTCCAGCCCACAGCCGCTCACGTCCGCCCGCCTCCTCGGGGGGTCTCTGCCCGCCCGCCCGCCCGCCCGCAAGGCCCGCCCGATATCCTCTTGCGTGCGTGTGTGTGTGTGTGTGGGGGGGGGTGTTTGCGTGTGTGTGTGTGCGTGAGAGAGAGAGAGAGAGAGAGAGAGAGAGAGAGAGAGAGAGAGAGAGAGAGAGAGAGAGAGAGAGAGAGAGAGAGAGAGAGAGAGAGGGTAGATGGTTGGGTTGGGGAGGGGGAGGGGAGGGGGAGAAGGTTGGGGAGGAAGGTGGTGGTAGGGGAAACAGGTGTGAGGAAAGGAGGGAGATAGAGAGATAGAAAGATAGATATAGATAGATAGATAAACAAATAAACAGATAAGCAGACAGACAGACGAAGAAATAGACAAACAAACCAACAAACAGACACACACAGATAGATAAACAGATAAATAAGTAATCAACAGACAGACACAGACAGATAGACAGACATAAGGGGCCCGGGCGAGGGGCAAAAACCGCGAGGGGCCAAGACCTCACCTCGCGACTCCCAACACCACCAACAAGGGGATT
>NC_091588.1:3224345-3231845 GCF_042767895.1 Penaeus vannamei | reverse complement strand
AGAGAGAGAGAGAGAGAGAGAGAGAATAAAAGAGAGAGAGAGAGAATAAAAGAGAGAGAGAGAGAGAATAAAAGTGAGAGAGAGAGAGAGAATAAAAGTGAGAGAGAGAGAGAGAATAAAAGAGAGAGAGAGTGAATAAAAGAGAGAGAGAGAGAGAGAATAAAAGAGAGAGAGAGAGAGAGAATAAAAGAGAGAGAGAGAGAGAGAATAAAAGACAGAGAGAGAGAGAGAATAAAAGAGAGAGAGAGAGAGAGAATAAAAGAGAGAGAGAGAGAGAGAATAAAAGAGAGAGAGAGAGAGAGAGAGGGGAAAAGGCCTCAGCGCTCCTCGATTCTGTTTCCAGTCGCATCATAAAGGTGTGCCACGTTGGTCATGTCGGGGGGGACTTTTTTTTTTTTTAAAAGGTCGTAACAACGAACAGTATTGGGAGCAAAGTTACTGCGGGTTTTACGACGCTCCTGAAACGAGTTTACGTTCTGACTCTGCATTTTTGCGTTATGGCTCGTTGTCATGGAGAGTTTTGAGGTTGTTGTTGTTTTTTTTTTTTTGGGGGGGAGAGTTTTGTTTATAGAGCTGGCGAGAGCTGGGGGGCGAGGGGGGAGGGGGAGGGGCGAGGGGGAGGGCGAGGGGGTGTGAGAGGATTTTGATAGGCAGGGAAGAAGGGGGGGGTAGGGGGATTTTCGATGGGCATGGGTGGGGGGGTAAGGGGGTGAAGGAGATGAGAATAGGGGAAGAGGAGAAGAGGGGAAGAGGAATTGGAGGAGAAGTGAAACAGAGAGAGAGAGAGAGAGACAGAGAGAGAGAGAGAGAGAGAGAGAGAGAGAGAGAGAGAGAGAGAGAAAGAGAAAGAGAAAGAGAAGGCGAAAGAGAGAAAGAGAGAAAGAGCAAAAGAGAGAAGAGAGAAAAAAAAAATAAGAGGTGCCAACATTGCAAAACCGTCGGAGCTTGTTGACTCTCTGAGACGAGAGAGCAAGACCGGTGTTGCAGTTATTGCGAAGACGAATTGTGACGGCCCGACAGTAGATATCCCCCCCCTCCCCCACCCCCCACCCCCCACCCCCCTCCGACCCTCCTCGCCTCGTCAGTGCCATTGCCAGGGCCTTTGGGGGGGGAGGGGAGACGGGAGGGGGAAGGAGGAGATGGCACAGGGGAGAGAGAGATAGGAGGAGGGGTGGGGGTGGGGTAGGGAGGCGGTGATAGGTCCCTCTCGCTTGATGTGACACCTCGACACCTAATCCTCGAGTTTCTCTCTCCCTTGATGGCACTCCTCGAGGGCTAGCGGCGAGTGGCGAGTGGCTGGCTGGCTGGCTGTCTGCGGCGCGTGTTCTGCCACCCGCCGCCGTCGCCGCTGACCCCCGCCGCCGCCTCTGAAGCCGCCACCGCCGCCGTCGCCGTCGCCCTGGCTGCGGTCGGGGGTCGCGGCGGCTACTTTATCGCCGCAGGTTGACACCGTTTCATTCGCCGCGACGGATTTATGACGAGCCTTAATCTGGCTGCGCTTTATGGCGAGGGAGAGGGAGAGGGAGAGGGAGAAGGAGAGGGGGTAAGGGAGAGGGAGAAGGAGAGGGTGAGGGGGTAAGGGAGAAGGAGAAGGAGGAGGGGGTGAGGGGGTAAAGGAGAGGGAGAGGGAAAGGAGAAGGTTGAGGGAGAGGAAGGGAGGAGGTGACAGAGAAAGACTGGGGTAAATAAGAGACAGACATTGAGGGAAATAAGAAGCATCAGTTCGCCAAGGTTCGTTGCCTCGGACGTGAATTATTATCTCGATGTGAGGGTCTTTGGGCTTGTCTCTCTCTCTGTCTGTCATTCGTCTATCTACTTACCCCCACATCTATCTATCTATCTTTCTATCTATCTATTTACTTATCACTTTACCTCTGTCTCTCTCTATCTTTCTATCTATCTATTTACTTATCACTTTACCTCTCTCTGTCTATCTATCTATCTTTCTATCCATCTATCTATCTACTTATCTCTTTACCTACTTACATATGTATTTATCACCTTGGTGTCTGTGTCAGCGTTATCTATCCATCTCTCTCCCCCACCCCCGCCCCTTCCCCTTTCCCTTCCCCGCCCCCACCCCTCTTCCCCTTCCCCGCCCCCACTCCCTCCCCCTTCCCCTTCCCTACCCCTTCCCCTTCCCCTCCTCCACCCCCACCCCTACTCCTCCCCACCCCCTTCCCCTTCCCCCTTCCCCTTCACCACCCCCCACTCCCTCCCCCTTCCCCTTCCCCTTCCCTTCCCCCTTCCCCTCACTCCCTCCCCACCCCCTTCCCCTCCCCCTTCCCCTCACCTACCCTCTCCCCTTCCCCTTCCCCTCCCCCACCCCCTTCCCCGCCCACCCGCCCACCCGCCCACCGGTTCGGGTCAAGGGGCCTCTCGACCAGCCTTATCAGCGGAGTGCCACCTTCCGCTCGCTTTATCCGCCGTCGACGCCTTAGTATCTCTGGCCCGACGATAAGGTTTGGGCTGAGGGGGGGGGGGTCGGGCGTGGGCGTCGGTTGAGGGCGTGGGCGGGGGGTGTGGGCGTGGGCGGGGGGTGGACTTTTGGTCCTTCTTTCACCTCCTCCTCCTTTCACGTCCTCCTCCTTCACCTTCTCCTTCTTCCCCTCCTCCTCTTCTTTCCTCCTCCCTCCCACCTCCTCCCACCTCCTTCCTCCCTCCCTCCCACCTCCTCCTCCTCCTCCTCCTCCCTTCTTCCCTCCCACCTTCCTCCCTCCTTCCTCCCTCCCTCCTCCTCCTCCTCCTCCTCCTCCTCCTCCTCCTCCTCCCTCCCACCTCCTCCCTCCCTCCTCCTCCTCCCTCCTCCCTCCTCCTCCTCCTCCCTCCCTCCACCTCCCTCCCTTCCTCCCCTCCTCCTCCACCTCCCTCCTCCTCCTCCCTCCCTCCCACCTCCCTCCCTCCTCCTCCCCACCTCCTCCCTCCCTCGTCCTCCTCCTCCCTCCACCTCCTCCACCTCCTCCCACCTCCTCCTCCTCCTCCTCCCTCCTCCCTCCTCCTCCTCCTCCCTTCCCTCCACCTCCTCCCTTCCTCCCCTCCCCGTCCACCTCCTCCCTTCCTCCTCCCTCCCACCTCCTCCCTCCTCCTCCCACCTCCTCCCTCCCTCGTCCCTCCTCCTCCCTCCACCTCCCTCCAACTCCTCCCACCTCCTCCTCCTCCTCCTCCTCCTCCTCCCTCCTCCTCCTCCTCCTCCCTCCACCTCCTCCCTTCCTCCCCCTCCTCCTCCACCTCCTCCTCCTCCTCCTCCCTCCCACCTCCTCCCTCCTCCTCCCACCTCCTCCCTCCCTCGTCCTCCTCCTCCCTCCACCTCCCTCCACCTCCCTCCCACCTCCTCCTCCTCCTCCTCCTCCTCCTCCACCTCCTCCTCCTCCTCCTCCTCCTCCTCCTCCTCGAGATCGCCCCGGTTATTAGCGATAATGAGGTTCTCGTCTTGATTTGAATAATCGATAAATAATCAATTCGTGATCATTAATACGTGATCGATATGTTTGATGGCGGCGGCATTCTTGCGGGCGTGCTTTGTTTGTTTGTTTGTTTGGTGAGATATTTTTTGTTTTGTTTGTTTGTTTGTTTGCTTGTTTGGTGAGATATTTTTTGTTTGTTTGTTTGGTGAGATATTTTTTGTTTGTTTGTTTGTTCGGTGAGATAATTTTTGTTTTGTTTGTTTGTTTGTTTGGTGAGATATTTTTTGTTTTGTTTGTTTGTTTGGTGAGATAATTTTTGTTTTGTTTTGTTTATTTGTTTGTTTATTGTTATATTTTTTTGTTTATGATATAATGGAGGGAATAATTAAGTTAATGAGGAAGAGAGGAAGTAATTGTGTGAGTAAGGAAGTGTATGAGTGAGTGAGTAAAGTAAGTGAGTGAGTGAATGAGTGAGCATGAGAGTAATTAATTGAGGAAATACGTCAATGAATGAGTAAGTGAGTTAGTGAATCAGTCCGTCAGTCTGCAAGTGAGTGAGTCAGTGAATCAGTCCGTCAGTCTGTAAGTAAGTGAATTAGTGAATCAGTCCGTCAGTCTGTAAGTACGTGAGTGAGTGAGTAAATGAGTAAGTGAGTAAATGAGTAAGTGAGTAAATGAATAAGTGAGTAAAGTGAGTGAGTAAAGTGAGTAAGTGAGTAAATGAGTAAGTGAGTAAATGAGTGAGTTAATGAGTCTCAGCGAAAAATACGACGGGTTCCACGAGATGCTTTCGGGTCCCGCTGGATCTCGCCCTCGCGGTCACCTCCTTTGTTGATGCGGCGGTGAGATGTGGTCTTCCAATTCGAGCGTGGGCGTGTGGGGGTGTGGGGTGTGTGTGGGTGGGGTGGGGTGTGGAGTGTGTGGGGGGGTTGAGGGGGTGTGTGGGGTGGAGGGGGGGGTGTGGGGGGGGGTGGGGGTGTGGGGTGTGGGGTGGGGGTTGAAGGGAGGGGGATGTGTGTGGGGTGTGGGTGTGGGTGTGTCTACGTGTATGTGTGCGTGTCTGTTCTTGTGTGCGTGTGTGTGCTCGTGTGTGCGCGCGTGTGTGTGTGTGTGCATGTCTGTTCTTGTGTGCGTGTACGTGTGTGTGTATGTGCTTGTGTGCGTGTACGTGTGTGTGTATGTGCTTGTGTGCGTGTGTGTGCGTACGGAAGTACCTTCTCGCGCGATAAGGAGCCGAGATTCCCGGATCAGACTCCGTGAAAGGCTTGGGGGCCGATGGGTGATAAAAAAAAGGGGCGCAATCGTTATTATTTAAGTAAGTGATAAGAGGCGCGCGCGGGGTTGTGTGTGTAAAAGTCACGCTGATAAGGGAGATACGGAGGGAGTCTTATCGCCCTGGAGGGTACAAAGGGCGATGCAGAGAGAGGGAGGGGGAGGGAGGGAGAGAGGGAGAGGGAGAGAGAGAGATAGGGCAGAAAAAAGCGAGGGAGAGAGGGGAGAAAGAGAGAAAGGGAAAGAGAAAGAGAAAGTCAAAAAGAGAGAGAGAGAGAGAGAGAATGAGAAGGGTATGAGTAATAGGAAGGAGGAAACAAAAAAAATGAATGGAGAGGAGGTGTAGGAAAATAGAGGAGAATGAGGAGGAAGAGGTGAAGTTTGGAAGAGAACGGAGGAAAATTGAGAAAAAATGAAAGGAGGAGGAGGAGGAGAAAGTACAGAAAGAAGAGGAGGAGGAGGAGGAAAAAGTGGAGAAAGAGTAGCAGATATAAGAAAAAGAAGAGGAGGAGAAAGAGGAAGAAGAGGAGGAGAAAGAAAGAGGGCGGAGAGGAGGAAGAGGAAGAGGAGGAAGAGGCGGACCCAGCAGAGAATAGCCTTAGAGCCAGCACCCTTTTCTAGACCCGGCCCTGATCGCCACCCTTAGGCAGGTCTCTCCCTTGATGGTCCTCCGACGGCCCTCTGGATGACCCGTCGGGACCTGAAGGGGTCTTTCGGCTGCCCGTGATTGGATCCGGCGGGAAATTGCACATTCTCTCTCTCTCCCTCTCTCTCTCTCTGTCTGTCTCTCTGTCTGTCTCTCTGTCTTTCTCTCTCTCTCTGTCTTTCTCGGTCTGTCTCGGTCTTTCTCTGTCTGTCTCGGTCTTTCTCTCTCTCTCTCTGTCTTTCTCTGTCTGTCTCGGTTTTTCTCTGTCTGTCTCGGTTTTTCTCTGTCTGTCTCTCTCTCTCTCTCTCTCTCTCTCTCTCTCTCTCTCTCTCTCTCTCTCTCTCTCTCTCTCTCTCTCTCTCTCTCTCTCTCTCTCTCTCTCTCTTTCTCTTTCTCTTTCTCTTTCTCTTTCTCTTTCTCTTTCTCTTTCTCTTTCCCTTTCTCTCTCTCTCTTTTCCTTCTTTTCCCTCACACGTTTTTCCCCCAGCAGTGTTGTGTGATCCCTGGGGGGTAGCAATAGGGGGGGGAGGGGGTGTAGAGACTGTCATCACAGTTTGAGGGGGTAATAGTGGGTATCCTGCTAAGTGTTGGAGAGATGATGGACTTCTTCTCCTCCTCCTCCTTCTTCTGCTTCTGCTTCTTCTTCTTTTTCTGCTTCTTCTTCTTTCGTTCTTTTGTCGAGTATTTTCTTTTTCTTTCTCTTTCTTCTCGTCTCCTCTCTCTTTTTTCTTCTCTTTTTCTTTTGTTTCTTTGTTCTCCTTTTTTTAGATTCTTCTTCTATTTTCTTATTCCTTTCTTTCTGCTTCTTGTTCGTGTTTTGATTCCTCGATTTGTTTTTTCTTTCATCTATTTCTTCTTCCTCTTCTTCTTCTCTTCTTCCTTCGCTCGTCTTTCGCTCGCCCTCTCCTCCTCCCGCTCAACACCTCCCCCGCTTCTTTGTCTTCGAGTACAACGTCCTCCTCTCTTCCTCCTCGCCTCACTTTTATCCCCTCCTCTTTCCTCCTCCTCCTCCTCCTCCTCCCCCTTTATTCCGTCCTCTTCCTCTCCCAGGCCTCGTAACTGTTGCACTTCTCACTAATTCTCCCTCCCTCTTTCCAGCAGAGCCCACCCTCCAGCATCCTCTTCGAGGGCGAGGTAATGTAGCGACGTCCAAGTGCACCTTTAAGGGAACTTGAAGACTCGTGCGGCGGTGTGGCTATGCGGGGGGCGCCTTGGTGTGGTTCTCGGGGCGTCGAGGGGGAGGAGGAGTGGGGGAGGGGGGGGTGGAGGAGGAGTGGGGGGTTGGGGAAGGGAGGAATGGGGGTGGAAGGGAGGAGGGGGTGGGGGGTTGGGGAAGGGAGGAGTGGGGGGGTGGAGGTGGGGGAAGGGAGGGGGGTTGGGGTGGAAGGGAGGATGGGGTGGATGGGGTGGGGGAGGTGGAGGAAGGGAGGAGGGGGGAGAGTTAGTGGGGGATGGGGGTAGAAGGGGTTTCAGTGGAGGCTGAGAAGGAAGGGAAGGATTGGAGGAGGAGGAGGAAGAAGAAGAGGAATAGGAAGAGGAAGGGGAATGGGACTTAGGGGAGGAAAGGAAGGAAGTTAGGATGGAAGAGGAGGAGGATGAGGAAGGAAAGATAGGAGGGAAGGGGGAGGATAAAGGGATGGAGGAAGGGAAGGAGGAAGGGAGAAGGAGAAGGAGAAAGACACGGAGGAGGGGAAAGGAGGGATAGGAGGGAAGAAGGAAAAGAAGGAGTAAGAGAAGGAGAAAGGGAGGTAGGGAGGGAGAGGAGAAAGAAAAAGGGAAGAAGGAAGAGATGAGAGGGAAGGAGAGTAGAAAGAGGGAGGGAGAGGAGAAAGAGACGTAGGGAAGGAGAGGAGATAGAAAGAGGGAAGGAGGAAGAGAGGAGAAAGAAAGAGGGAAGGAGGAAGAGAGGAGAAAGAGGTGAGAGGGAGGGAGAAGAGAAAGAGGTGAGAGGGAGGGAGAAGAGAAAGAGGTGAGAGGGAGGGAGAAGAGAAAGAGGTGAGAGGGAGGGAGAAGAAGAAGAGGCCAGAGGGAAAGAGGGGAGGAGAGGAGAAAGAGAAAGGGAAGGAGGAAAAGATGAGAGGGAGGGAGAGGAAGAAGAGATAGAAGGGAGAAGCTAGGGAAGGGGCGGGGGTGGAGCTGTATACCTTTAATAAATAATAAATAGGTAGATAAAACACA
>NC_091588.1:3211845-3219345 GCF_042767895.1 Penaeus vannamei | reverse complement strand
AGGAGGGGATAGGGGATAGGGGGAGGGGCGGAGGGAGGGAGGGGGAAGGGAGTGGAGGAAGTGGAGGGGATAGGGGGGGGCGGGAGGTTTGAGGGGGACAGGGAAGTGGGGGGAGTGCGGTTGTCGGGTTGAATGAAAAAGGGGGAGGGAGGGGGAGAGATGTAGCATTGCCCGGGTCTGTCAGTACCCGAAGGTATTTTTTCTAGTCGGGAATGCTTGTGCCGACGGAATGGAGTTTTTTGGGGGGTGGGGGGTGGGGGTTCTTACGGAGGTTGGAGATAGGAGTTCGAGGAGGAGGTGGAGGAGGAGAAGGAAGTGGAGGCGAAGGAGGTGGAGGAGGAGGTAGGAGTTCAGGAGGTACAGTAAAAGAGATGGAGACGGAGGAGGAGGTGAGATGAGGTGGTTGTGTTGGAGCAGGGCAGGATGAAGAGGAGGGGGGGGTGCTGAAGGAGGAGGAGGAGGAGGAGGAGGAAGAAGAGGAAGAGAGGTTAAGCGTTTTGTAACTGTTTATTAGGTTGTAAAAAGAATCTAATCGTCGTTAGGTACAAGTCGCAATCTCTCTCCTCTCCTTCCTTCATTCTCTCCTCTCTCTCCTTCCTTCTTTTCCCTCTCTTCCCTCCCTCCTTCTTTCCCCTCCTCCTCCTCCACCTCCACTACTAGGTCTCTTGCTCTAGTATTTTTGACGCTATATCTTATCCCTTATCTATGACCGCTACACCGCTCTCTCTCTCTCTCTCTCTCTCTCTCTCTCTCTCTCTCTCTCTCTCTCTCTCTCTCTCTCTCTCTCTCTCTCTCTCTCTCTCTCTCTCTGTATCTATTTCTTTTCTCTCCATTTTTTCCCACTCTCTATCTCTATCAATATCTATCTATCTATACTGTTTTCCTTCTCTCTCTCTCTCTCACACACACTCACTCTTACTACTACTCCCCTCTGCTTCCCCTTTAATCCGTTCCCCTCTGTTTCCCTGTTCTTCTGGCTTCACCCTCTTGTTGCATTCCCTCCCTCTTAATGATACTTCTTACTCTGCTCTCTTGGCCACTAAGAGCGTGCTTTCAATTATCGCCCGCTGTGGATTGCTATTCTACGCCCATTTCGCTAATACTAATAGCGACGCGCTTCTCTTTCTCGCTTGCTTTGGTTCTCTTATTCTCTTCTTTTGTCTTGGTTTGGTTCTCTTCTTCTCTTATTCTCTTCTTTTGTCTTGGTTTGTTTTGGTTTGTCTTGGATTGTCTCTTTTCTCGTCTCTTTTCTTCTCTTCGCCTCTCTCTCTCTCTCTTCTTTGTCTTCTTCTTCTTCTTCTTCTCTCTCTCTCTCTCTCTCTCTCTCTCTCTCTCTCTCTCTCTCCCTCTCTCTCTCTCTCTCTCTCTCTCTCTCTCTCTCTCTCTCTCTCTCTCTCTCTCTTTTGGCGATAAGCGTATCAGGGAAAACATAAATCACCGCGCTAGATTTGCAGGTCATTGTTTTCTACATTATCAGATCTTCTAGTGAGACAGATATAGACAAACAGACAGACAGACAATTTTTATGGCCTCAGAAGTGTCTCGTCTTATCGTCCTTCCTTCGACGCCAAGGTCTTTGGGAAAAAGAGATCCTTCCTTCCGTTCATCATTGTTATTTTTGTTGTGTCTCTTGCTATTTTTATTGTGTCTCCCTTCCCTCGGAGTGGCGGATGCGAATGCCTGTGTCATACATCTGCGGGCGTGAAGGGACGCTCCGAAGGGGAAATAAGCGGGCGATAAAATGGGTTTTCCTCACTCGGTGGGAACGTGCGTGGCGAGAGGCGATGGTCCCGAGTCAGTTAACGTAGCGCGGGCCCCCTCGGATCGGAATAACAAGCTGCTCGTTCATTTTCGCGGGGTTTAAGGGAAGGCAGGAGCAGCAGGAGCAGGAGCAGGAGGAGGAGGAGGAGGAGGATATCGTAAATTCTTCACTTCCCTTCTCACACCGTTCGCCTGCTGCCAGGAGGAGACGAGGGCCGTTGTTGTCCCGGTCAGATTCCCCCTCGAGTCTGACGCGTGTATCGACAGTCTGCGGCGGACGCTGGACGGAGGACGGAGGCACGCGCAAGGCCGCTCAAAAATAAAAAGTTTTTGGGGCGAGGAGCGGAGGAGAGAGAGTGATGGGGCGGCTCACGTGGCCGGCAGCGCAGCCATGTTCGCGCGGCGGCCATGTTTGTTGTGAAGCTGTCGAGTGACGTCACGAGGGGTGATTTATGGCCAGCTGGCCAAGTGAGAGGCGGGCGAGTTGCCGCGCGTCGCTGGGGGCTTCAACTTACGGCGTTCCATTTCCCGTCTTGGCCTGGCCGTGGAGCCTGCCGTGGCGTGTCCCGCCCTTCCAACGGCCCGATCATCGACGCCCGAACCCCATTTCCCGCCGTCAGTCCAGCGGCGGAGGCCATTCGAGGGCGTCTGTTCGGCCGTCTGGACCGCACTGGCAACCCGGGGACCCGACCTGCCACGCCGACAACACTCAAGTCAACTTTTCTCTATATATATACTCAATAAATTCTTTATATTACACTTGCGGTCGGGGCTGTAATAAGTCGGTAAATTACAGCTGCCCCGCGCGTACATCGTTTCCCATGTCTGAAAACTGTCAGGGGCCGCGGGTGATGGAGGTGTTATGATAAATGATATCCCGAGCACGGTGGCTTGAGCGGCCGGCCGGGCAGACCTGATGGGAATGGCAGGCGATGAGTCATTAGCAGGTACTTATGATTGTTACCTAGTAGTTATGCGCGGGGGGGGGGGGAACACCCACTTACCATAGCCACGGTGGGGCGGCTCTAGGGGGAGGGGGAAGGAGGGGAGGGAGGAGAAGGAGGAGGAGGAGGATGGGAATGACAATGAAAGGGGTTTGTTTTTTTTTTGGATTATTATTTTTTTTGTTTAGATTTTCCGGAGTGTCGGTTAGTGGAGCGCGGGTTGAGGAGGGCGCGGGCGGCGGGGAGGGGCGTCGCGGCAACTCGGGCGCGCTGCGTTATCGAAGAGAGCGATGCCGTGATAAGGCGGAGGTGGGCCACGGCGGCTGCAGCGGCGGCGGGTGTCCTGATCGCCGCCCATCGCCGCCGCCGCCGTTCGGAAGAGGTCGCTCGCATTCGGGTGGCGAGACAGCGGCGTCAGCAGAGAATCGCGGGCGTTCTGTCGCGAATTCCCGCCGTGGAGAGAGAGACCGTTGGCGGTGGAAGCGGCGAAGCGCGGGGATCGGGCGGGCGAGCGGCGGCGGCGGCGGTGGCGGTAGCGGTCCACAGATGGCGCAAGTTGTCCGCACTGTTTTAGCGGTCAGCAATCGCCGCCGCCGCCACCACCAGCAGCGGCGTTAGCGGTAGCGGCGATGGTTCTACTCCCCCCACCCCCCCCCCCTTCCCTTCCCTTTTCCTCCTCCCTCCCTCTCTCTCTCTCTCTCTCTCTCTACCCCCCTCTTCCCCCTTTCACCCCCCTCGTCCCTCCCTCTTCCCCTTTCCTTCCCCCTCTCCTCCCCTATCAACCCCGCCTCGCTCGCACACGTTAATAACACACCTTTATTATTCGGTGATTGATGCCTGCGTAAAATGGCGGAGACTCCTAAAACTGCCATTTTGCGCGGTGTTTTTCCTTTCCCCCTCCCCCCTCCTCCACTTCCCCCTCCTTCCAACCTCCCGCTCTTTCTCTCTTTCTCTCTCTCTCTCTCTCTCTCTCTCTCTCTCTCTCTCTCTCTCTCTCTCTCTCTCTCTCTCTCTCTCTCTCTCTCTCTCTCTCTCTCTCCTACTCAGTCTCTCATTCTCCTCCTTCTTCCTTCTACCTTCTCTTTTTCTTTTTCATTCTCTTTCCTACTCCTACTCTTACTCCTTCCTCCCTCCCCCTTCCCTCTCTCCCTCTCTCTCCCCTTCCCCCTCTCCCCCTCCCTCTCCCTCCCCCTCCCCTCTTGACCCGTAGATATTACAACGTTTTATCAGCTTTGGTGTGTAATAGATAGAGGCCGCGAGACAGGTCGTAAACACACACGAGGTCGTCGGCGCTTGTTCTACGGAGTCGTGTGTCTCTCTCTCTTTCTTTCTCTGTTTCTTTCTTTCTTTTTCTTTCTCATGCTGGGTGATATTTTTTTGTTGTTTGTTTCTGTCTCTGTTTCACTCGGTCTATTTCTTTCTCCCCTTCTCTATCTCTCTCTTTCTTTCTCCCTTTCTCCCTTTCTCCCTTCTCTCTCTCTCTCTCTCTCTCTCTCTCTCTCTCTCTCTCTCTCTCTCTCTCTCTCTCTCTCTCTCTCTCTCTCTCTCTCTCTCTCTCTCTAGATGTCTGGATATCTGGAAAAATTTTATTTTGTTTTTGTATGTGTTTTATGCTGCATTCTTTAGTCTACGACATAACACAATATAATATTTGATAATACGATGTATCATAGTCTTTAATTAAAAATCGATGTTTTTTTTTTCTCTCTCTCTTTTGCCGGAGGAGAAGGGGTGGGGTTGGGGATGGGGGGGAGTGCGGGCGTGGGTATGGGGTAGCATTCTCAGGCTCGAGAAGCTACAAGATTCTCAGTTGTTCTTATAGTGACAGAAGGTGTATTTATCGTGCATCGAGGCGTACCTTGACGTCAGGGCACGGCGGGAAGGGCTTGAGGGCAGCGGTGGGCGAAGGAGGACGGCCTGGGTATCCTTCACTCCCTCCACCCACCCCCCATCCCCTCCTGTTACCTCCTCCTTCTCCTCCTGCTGCGGCTGCTCCTTCTGCTGTTGCTGCTGCTGCTCCTTCTTCTTCTTTCTTCTTCTTTCTTCTTTCTTCTTCTTCTTCTTCTTCTTCTTCTTCTTCTTCTTCTTCTTCTTCTTCTTCTTCTCCTTCTCCTTCTCCTTCTCCTTCTCCTTCTCCTTCTCCTTCTCCTTCTCCTTCTCCTTTTTCTCCTTTTCCTTTTCCTTTTCCTTTTCCTTTTCCTTCTCCTTTTCCTTCTCCTTCTCCTTCTCCTTCTCCTTTTCCTTTTCCTTTTCCTTTTCCTTCTCCTTTTCCTTCTCCTTCTCCTTCTCCTTCTCCTTCTCCTTCTCCTCCTTCTCCTTCCTCCTTCTCCCTCCTTCTCCTTCTCCTTCTCCTTCTCCTTCTCCTCCTCCTCCCCACCCTCTCCTCCCCTTCCCATCCCCCTCCCTCCTCCTCCTCCTCCCCTCCCTCCCCAGCGAAGTCAGCCCCGACACCGGCGCGTACACAGGACCCCCAGCGGGCGATGTCACGACGCCCTTCAGGAGACTCGCCCCGCCGCTGCGTCCTTCGCCGTCTCCTTCTTCTCCTCCTCCTCCTTCGTATTATTATTATTATTATTATTATTATTTCGCCGTCTCTTCCTTCGCCGTCTCCTCCTCCTCCTCCTCCTTCATATTATTATTATTATACTGCGTCCTTCGCCGTCTCCTCCTCCTCCTCCTCCTCCTTCGTATTATTATTATTATGCTGCGTCCTTCGCCGTCTCTTCCTTCTCCTCCTCCTCCTTCGTATTATTATTATTATTATTTTAAATTCTCTTTTTCCCCTATCCCTCTTGCTCCTTCGCCGTTTCCTTCTCCTCCTCCTCCTTCGTATTATTATTATTATGCTGCGTCCTTCGCCTTCTCCTTCTCCTCCTCCTCCTCCTTCGTATTATTATTATTATGCTGCGTCCTTCGCCGTCTCTTCCTTCTCCTCCTCCTCCTTCGTATTATTATTATTATGCTGCGTCCTTCGCCTTCTCCTCCTCCTCCTCCTCCTTCGTATTATTATTATTATACTGCGTCCTTCGCCGTCTCCTTCTCCTCCTCCTCCTTCGTATTATTATTATTATGCTGCGTCCTTCGCCGTCTCTTCCTTCTCCTCCTTCTCCTCCTCCTCCTTCGTATTATTATTATTATTATTTTAAATTCTCTTTTTCCCCTATCCCTCTTGCTCCTTCGCCGTTTCCTTCTCCTCCTCCTCCTTCGTATTATTATTATTTTTATTTTTATTTCTTTTTCCCCCGCCCCTCTTGCTCCTTCGCCGGCGCCACCGCGTCTTTTTTCCTTTTTTTTCTTTCTTTTCCTCCTTCATTTCTTTGTTTTTTTTATTTTCTCCCTCCTTTCCTCTTTCCTGTGTCGCTTCCTTCTTCTTCTTTTTCTTCTTCCTCCTCCTCCTCCTCCTTGTCCTCCTTCTCTTCCTTTTCCTCCTCCTCCTTCTCTTCCCTTTCCCCCTCTTCCTTTTTATCTTCCTCTTCCTTCATTTCCTCCTCCTCCTCCTCTTCCTCATTTTTCTCCTCCTCCTCTCCCACTTCCCTTCGCCAGAGAAAAAGAATTAAAAGTCTCAGAATTCGCGGCCGCGTTACTCCGCCGCCGCCGCCGCCGCTGTTCGTTGCATCGGGCGTGCAACTGGCCGCGCCGGTGCTTGCAAGGGGCGCTCCCAGGTGCTTGGTGTCGCTCCCAGGTGGTGTTGGGGTTCCTAGGTGGTGGTGGTGGTGATCCCAGGTGGTGATGGTGGTGATCCCAGGTGGTGGTGGTGGTGATCCCAGGTGGTGATGGTGGTGATCCCAGGTGGTGTTGGTGATCCTAGGTGGTGTTGGCGCTCCCAGGTGGTGTTGGCGCTCGTTGGTGGTGTTGGCGCTCGTTGGTGGTGTTGGGGTTCCTAGGTGGTGGTGGTGGTGATCCTCGGTGGTGTTGGCGGTGCTTTTTAGGTGGTGTTGGCGTTCCTAGGTATTGTTGGTGATCCCAGGTGGTGTTGCCGTTGCTTCTTAGGCGCTTGTGGGGGTTCCTAGGTGGTGTTGGCGGTGCTTTTTAAGGTGGTGTTGGCATTCCTTGGTGTCCCTTGTATAGGTGCCTGTCCTGCAGAGGAAGCGAAGGCGGAAGGAGGTGTGCGGGGGGGGGGCGGTGACCCGGCCGTAAGTAAGCACCGGGTCATTTATCTCGTCGGCGCGGTGATGCATTCGGTGTTGTGACTCCGTGAGGGCGGTGGTGATGAGGCTGAGGATGGTGGTGATGGTGAGGTTGGTGTTGAGCTTCTGGCATCGGGGAGAGAGAGGGGGGGGGTCAAGGAGCGCGGAGGATTGATTTTATCTTTATTATTATTATTATTATTTTATTGTTATTATTATTTTTTTTTTGGGGGGGGGTATGTTTTGCTTATTAATTGCGTTTGTTTGTTTGTTTGTTTGTTTTTGTGGTCATTCATTCGTCGCCGTTCGTTCCACCCCGAGCGTTGTCGTTGTCTTCTTCTTTTTTCTTCTTCTTCTTTTTCTTCTTCTTCTTCTTCTTCTTCTTCTTCTTCTTCTTCTTCTTCTTCTTCTTCTTCTTCTTCTTCTTCTTCTTCTTCTTCTTCTTCTTCGTCGTCGTCGTCGTCGTCGTCGTCGTCGTCTCAGTCGTCTTCTTTGTCTTCTTCTTTGTCTTCGTCGTCGCCTTCGTCGTCTCAGTCGTCGTTGCGGTCGTTATTATCATTCCTGCTACAGTCGTCGGTGTCGTTTCGTCATGATTATTATCGTCTATCCATTTTTTTTCTTTCTTTCTTTCTTTTTTTTCTCTTTTTTTTTTTTTTACTCGGGGCCCG
>NC_091588.1:3204345-3206845 GCF_042767895.1 Penaeus vannamei | reverse complement strand
GTTTCTGATTTTGTTTGTGATTTTGTTTGTGATTGTTATTGTTATTATTGTTTTATTATTATTATTATTATTATTATTATTATCGTTGTTATTATTATTATTATTATTATTATTGTTATTATTGTTATTATTATTATTGTTATTGTTATTATTATTTTTTTATTATATTAATGTTTTGATATTGTTATTTTTATTTTTTATTATTGCTGTTGTTTTTATTATTGTTATTATTATAATTATTATTATTATTATTATTATTATTATTATTATTATTGTTATTATTATTATTATTGTTAATATTATTATTATCATTATTTTCATTATTATTATTATTATTATTATTATTATTATAATTAATATCATCATCATCATTATTATTATCATCAAAAGATAATTCATTTACACCTGTCATTCCTTTATTTCTTGTATGTATGTCTTGCCTGGCATGCCTTGTGTATCTATTAGATTTTATTAATAGATTTTGATTCAATTTCCGTAAAATTTATTGCTGAAAATGTTTCCTGTTTTGTGTATGCTTATTAATGCGTTGGCGATGATGATGATAATTATGATAATATTAGTGGATGATTATGATAATGGCAATGGTAATAGTGATGATGGTGATGGTAATAATTTTTTTGATGGTGAGGTATTATGATGTGGATGTGATGATGGTGATAAGTTTGATGATGATTATGATGATGATAATGATGAGAATGACTATAATGATAATGATAATATTAATGATAGTAATACTAATGATAATATTAATGATAGTAATAATAATGATGATAATGATAATAGCAATAACAATGACAGTAATAATGACGATGGTGATGCTATGATCCTGACATGGTAAATGATGATAAAATAGTAATAATAAGGATGGTAATAAGAATTGGTGATTGTCATCATCATCATCATCGTTATAATAATTATCGCCGACATCTTCCTTCCACTTGACTCTCGTTGTCTTGGGAGCAGTGAGTGTGATGCAATCTCGATAGCATGTTTTTTGCTCCCCTCTCCCCTCTCCTCCCTCTCCTCTCCTCCCTCTCTCCCTGCTCTTCGCTCCTCCTTCTCCCCTCTCCTCGCTCCTCGACTCCCTCTCCCTCTCTCCCTGCTCCGTCTCTGCCTCTCCCTCTTTTCCTCTTTTCCTCCACCCCATCCCTTTCTCCCTGCTCCTCTTGTCCCCTCTCCCTGCTCCTCTCCCCTCTCTTCCCCATCCCCTCTCCCCTCTTCCCCCCACCCCCACTCCCTCTTCCCCCCTCTCCTCTCACCCCCTCTCCTCTCTCCCTCTCCCTCTTTCCCCCTACCCCCCTCTCCCTCTCTCCCCTCCCACACCCCCTCTCTCCCTTCTCCCCTCTCCCCACCCCCTCTCTCCCTTCTCCCCTCTCCCCACCCCATCTCTCCCTTTCTCCCCTCACCCCACCCCTACTCCCTCTCCCCCCACCCCCTCTCCCCAACCCCCCACGTCTCTCATTTATATATGCAGATGAGCCCTGACTCTTATGAACACCATCTTGCGGTCCGATCGAGGGAAGGAAGTCGCCAACGCCACAAATTGTTTATAACGGTCGACAGGCGCTTTTGATAATGGCCGCTTGATAATGATGATTATTGATGGTTTGCGATAGCGATAATGAGCGCGAGGAGGGCGGGAGGCGGTTGTGGGAGTATTGTGAAAAAAAGGGGGGGATTATTGTTTTTTTTGTTTTTTTTTGTTTATTTGTTTTTGATTTTGATTTTCTTCTTCTTCTTTACTTTTTTATTTGATTCATTCTTTTTTTCTTCTTTCTTTATTATTTTCCTTCTTCTTTCTTTCTTTTCCGCTTTTATTCTTCTTTTTTTTTCTTTTCCCCTTTTATTCTTCTTTTTTTCTTTTTTCCCCTTTATTCTTGTTCTTTATTTTTTATTTATTTTTTTCGTTTTTCTTTCTTCTTCTTTCATTTTCCTTTCTTCTTCTCTTCTTCTCCTTCCTTTTCGGTTGGTTCTGCCGGCGTGACGTCACAGAGCCTCGGGGACGTGAGTTTATAAATAGCGATCATTTCACTGCAAGGGCGGACCTGGGTGTGATATTATCCCGAATTATTATAATGAGCTGCGCGCTCCCGGGAGATGGGTTGGTCGGCCTGCCTTGTTTAGACGTGTATATCTATATGTATATGTGGGTGTGGGTGTGTATGTATGTATGTATATATATGTATATATATATATATATATATATATATATATATATATATATTTGTATATTTGTATATGTATGTGTGTTCGTGTGTGCATATATATATATATATATATAAATATATATATATATATATATAAATATATATATATATATATATATATATATATATATATATATATATATATATATATATATATATATATATATATATATATAAAGTATAGACACACAAACACACACACACACGCACAAGCCATATGTTTATATATATATATATATATATATATATATATATATATATATATATATATA
>NC_091588.1:3184345-3199345 GCF_042767895.1 Penaeus vannamei | reverse complement strand
TTGTTGAAGGCTATCGACAGCGCTTTCTTTGGACTCCGCCGTTGCATTGTCCGAACGGGCCGCTTCGCTCTCGTAATTATCGCTTGAAGAGGATGGGGGGGGGGGAAGGGGGAGGATGGGGGTGGATGGGGGAAGGGGAGGGAAGGGGGTGGATGGGGTGGAAGGGGGAGAAGGGGGTGTCACGACGCTATCTCGTTTAACACCTAATAATGCTCGCTCTTTTTTCTCTCTGTCTGTCTGTTTGTTTGTCTGTCTGTCTGGCTATGGAAGGTGGAATAATGCACTACCGCATTTTTTTTTTTTTATATATATATATATCGTTTTTATATCATCTATTTTTGACTTTTGCTCTCTTTTGCTCTTTCCCCCTCTCTTCTTTTCCTCTCTCTCCCTCTCTCCATTTCTCCTCTCTCCCTCCTTCCCTATCCTCTCTCTCTCTCTCTCTCTCTCTCTCTCCCTCTCCCTTCCCCTTCCCCTCTCCCTTCCCCTCTCCCTTCTCCCCTCCCTCTCCCTTCCCCCTTCCCCCCCTTCCCCATCTCCTGCAGGAGGCCATTGTCCCAGGCCTGACAGCAAAGTCTTTGTGTCCCTCGGAGGCTGCCGTCGGCCCAGCAGCCTTGTAATTACTCTAACAGCTCCTTACTCGGGTCTTTTCCCCTTTTCCTTTTTCTCTCTCTCTCTCTCTCTCTCACTCTTCAACATGTGCGCTCTCTTGTTTTAGCGATAACTAATATGAAAGCCTCTGCCCACAGGAGCTTTTGGGAGGGAGGGTTGGGGTGGGTGGGAGGGTTGAGGAAGAGGTGGAGGGAGAGGGTTGGTGGGGGAGGGTGGGGGTGGAGGGAGAGGGGGGTGGGGGTTGGAAGAAGGAGAATGCGGAGATCAAAGTTGTTATTTGTCCGTATTGTTTTGCGTAATGGTTCGCCGGAGGTCGTCCTGACGGGGTGGGGGTGGGGGGATTAGGAGGGAGGGAGGGGGATGAGGAAGGGAGGGGAGGATGTGGGAAGGAGGGAGGGGGAAGGGAGGATGAGGATGAGGGAAGGATGAAGGAGGGAAAGAGGGAGGGAGGGAGGGATGAGGGAAGGGAGGGGAGGATGAGGGAAGGAGGGAGGGGGAGGGAAGAGAGGATGAGGGAAGGAGGGAGGGAGGGAAAGAGGAGAGGGGGAAGGGAAGGGAGGATGAGGATGAGGGAAGGAGGGAGGGAGGGAGAGAAAGAGGAGGGAGGGAAAAGAGGAAGGAAGAGAAGGGAGTAAAGAGGAGATTTGGTCAGCGGCCGAGAGTAAAATAGAAGACAAAACAAACATTTATCATTTTAATTCTCTACGATTCATTTTCGGATAAGCGAAGTCGACGAAGGGAGTCAAGAACACGGTAGACGAACGCCAAGAATAACGTAGGCGTTAAATGCCGTTATTTCGCGGGCCCGGTCCGCTGGGGGGGCCCCCTCCTGCCTGCATAGCGCGCCGAGGGAGGGAGGGGAGGAGGAGGGAGGGGAGGAGGGGAGGAGGGTGTCCGCCGCGCCAATAACTCTGCGGTCGCTGCACGCCACGTTTCGACGTCCCGAACGCCAGCCAGCGGAGGCCGCCCGTTCTCGGAAGGCGCAAATTGGGGGCATTTCTGATCCGTGGGCGTGATTTACGGCGGGGGGGAAGATTAGAAACACGAGGCTTATCGGGGGAGGGGGGGCGCCGTGACACGTGGCGTGCGAAATGGGGTGTTGGGGGGAGGGGTGGGGAGGGAGGAGGGAAGGGGATGGAAGGAAGGAGGGAAGGAGGGAAGGAGGGAGGGAGAGAGGGAGGGAAGGAAGGAAAGGGGAGGGAAGGAGGGAGAGAGGGAGGGAGGGAAGGAAGGAGGGAAGGGGGAGGGAAGGAGGGAAGGGAGAGGTGATCCACTATTTACCCAGAAGTTGCTTCAATTTAGCTCTAAAAAAAAATCTTTTGACGTTAGATTTTTTAAAAGATTATTTCTCTTTTCTCTTTTTTATTCTTCTTCGATAGTGCTTTTAAAAAATAGATCCGGCACACCTATTTTACGTAAAGATCGGATAATGATAATAGTAATAATAGTAATAATGATATTGATAACGATAATGATAATGATTATAATACTGATAACTTTTATCGTTATTTATTAATGTTGTTATGGTTATTATTAATATTTTTATGATTATCATCCTGATTGTACTGATAATAGGGCGGATAATGATTTTGATGATAATTATTATGATAATAAAGATGATTGTATTGGTAGTGATTATATAATAGTATTGGCAATGATATTATACTATTGATAGTAACAATAATAACGATAATAAGAATGATGATAATGTTAAGATAATAACGTTAATGATATTATTGACAGTAACAAAAATAACGATAATAATGATGATGATAGTGATAATAAGAATAAGATTAAAGAGGATGATAATAAAAATGATAATGATAAGAGACCCTTTTCCCTCCTTCGTTATTGCCCTCCCCCCTTTTCCCTCCTCCGTTATTGCCCTCCCCCTCCTTTTCCCTCCTTCGTTATTGCACAAACCCCCTCCGGCAATCACGGCAGCAAGCAGGGTTACCAATCCGGAGTTGGGACGCAGCGCCTTTCGCCCCTTGGCAACGCTGCATCGCCGTCTACGTCATTTTTATTCGTTATTGCGTCATTATCGCGACGTATCTGCGCGCCTTTAACACAGTAATTATCGAGAGGAGAGGAGGGGGGAGGGGGAGGGGGAGGGGAAGAGAGGAGGGGGGTGAAAAAAGGTGTGGAGGAGAGGGGGGTGGAAAAAGAAGGGTGTGGAGGAGGAGGAGGGGGTGAAGAGGGAAGTGGGGGGGTGGAAAAAGGTGTGGAGAAGGAGGGGGAGGGGGTGAAAAAAGGTGTGGAGGAGGGGGGTGAAAAAGAAGGGTGTGGAGGAGGAGGAGGGGGTGAAGAGGGGAAGAAGAAGGGGGTGGAAAAAGGTGTGGAGAAAGGAGGGGGGAAGAGGGGAAGAAGGGGGGTGGAAAAAGGTGTGGAGAAGGAGGAGGGGGAGGGGGAGGGGGTGAAAAAAATGATGTGGAGGAGGAGGGGTGAAGAGAGGAAGAGGAGGGAGTGAAAAAAAAAATGATGTGGAGGAGGAGGAGGAGGAGGGAAGAGGAAGAAGTGGGGGTGAAAAATGATGTGGAGGACGAGGAGGAGGAGGAAGGGGTATAGGGGGGGGTAGGGGTAAGAAGTGTTGTTGTTTGTGCGCGAAGAGTGGATAGAGTGTGTGCCTCGGTGCCAAGGCGTTCGGGCGGGCGGGCGGGCGGGGTGGGCGGGGTGGGGTGGGGTGGCAGGTGTGTGTGCCTGGGCCCGGTAACAATGCGTGTCCCTCACCTGTCGCGGGCGTCAGCGCTGAGACAATGGGCGGATCATAATGATGAAAGGCAAAAAAGACCCTCCTCCTGACAGTTCCAATGAGACGCGGCATTAGCGCTGCGGTGCGCTAATGACGGCCCACAATAGCGGGACGCGGCGCTGGGACGCGGCGCTGACACGGCCCGGACAAAAGGAAATCAAAAAGTTAAACAAAAGTTATGTAAATATTCTCCGGAGGTGCCCGGCCGCGGGTGCTTTGTCTCCCGGGAACGCTCGCGAGGGCGCCGGCGTTGGCTCTCGCTCGCTCTCTTTTTTTTTCTTTTTCGTTCTCTCGGGCTCTCTCGTTCGGTGTTTTTGGTTTTTTTCGCTTTCGGGTTCTCTGTGTCTGTTTGTCTTTCTCTATTTGTGTTTTGGGCTCTCTCTCTATTTCTCTGTCTCTTTCTCTATTTCTCTGTCTCTCTCTCTATTTGTCTGTGTCTCTCTCTCTCTCTCTCTCTCTCTCTCTCTCCCTCCCTCTCTCTCTCTCTCTCTCTCTCTCTCTCTCTCTCTCTCTCTCTCTCTCTCTCTTTCTCTCTCTCTCTCTCTCCCTCCCTCCCTCTCTCTCTCTCTCTCTCCTTTCTTTTTCCTTCTTCTCTCTCCTCAATTTTACCCCCATGCCCTAGCGGAAAAAAATCCCGAGAACAATAATCCCTAATTTGAGGGAACGGAAATGTTTATTTTCGCGCCTAAGCACTCTGGCCCCTGAGCTGAGAGTGCCAAAGGGTGGCACTCGAGAAGCTGGAACTGCGCTCGGGTACTCGGAAGCGGCAGCTACTATGCACAGTCAGATAGACAGACAGACAGACACATACACAGACAGAGAGACGCGTAGATAAGCAGTTAGTTAATGAGAAGGCCAGACAGACAGACAGACAGACATGCAGACAGACAGGCAGACATGCACGCAGACAGACAGACAGGCAGATATGCACACAGACACAGACAGACAAACAGGCAGATATGCACGCAGACAGACAGACAGACAGACAGACAGACAGGCAGACAGACAGCCACTTTATCCTGCAAGTAAACAGCAGTCTGTCAATCGTGAAAGCTTTGTCCCCGACCAAGACTAATGTGTTTGAAAGCAATTGTTAATTAAAAGGACTTAGTTCCCGTTGGCGGTGTGAGGGATCGTCGTTAGCTCCCCCCCCCCTCCACCCACCCCACTTCCCTCCCCATCCCTCCCCTTCCTTTAATCCCCATTTCGGCCTCTCACTAACCTCTCCCTCCCTCCCCTGACCTCTTATCGCCCCCCCCCTCTGACCTCTCAATAAGACCCCCTCCCCTCTCTCTCTTTCTCTCTCTCTCTTCTCTCTCTCTCTCTCTCTCTCTCTCTCTCTCTCTCTCTCTCTCTCTCTCTCTCTCTCTCTCTCTCTCTCTCTCTCTCTCTCCTCTCTCCTCTCTCTCTCTCTCTCTCTCTCTCCTCCTCCTCCTCCTCCTCCTCCTCTCCTCCTCCTCTCTCTCTCTCTCCCTCCTCTCTCTCTCTCCTCTCCTCTCCTCTCCTCCTCCTCCTCCCTCCTCCTCCTCCTCCTCCTCCTCCTCCTCTCCTCCCCTTTTTTTTTATTTATTTATTTATTTATTTTTACACCCCCCCCCCTAAAGTCCTCCATCATTTGCGTGGTCTGTACTGTTCATCTTCCGTTTATTAATGGCCGTTTGATTTCCAGTCTATCAAAAAACGGTTTAGGAGCTTATCTGCCAGGCTTGGGTTTTGTTTTGATGACAAACGCATACACGAGTAAAAATACATACACACATACACATACATTCACATTTATATATGTATATATATATATATAATTATATATATGCGTACATGTAGCCTACATATCTAATCCCCCCCCCACACACAAATCTAAACACATACAAATCTAAACACGCACACGCACAATTGCACACGCACACAAATCTAAACACACGCACACAAATCTAAACACACGCACACAAATCTAAACACACACACACAAATCTAAACACACACACACAAATCTAAAAACACACACACAAATCTAAACACACACACACACACACAAATCTAAACACACACACACACACACACGCGTGCCATATCAAGCAGGACGGGGCATAATCCTTTGATTTAATGGAAATTGGGTCATTCGTTGGTATTTAGTCACCGCTGAGTTATTATCCACTCTGTTGTTATTTTGTGTCCCGTTCTTGGTCATTTTCCGCGGCATGTGTCCACCCGGAACGCTCGTGTGGATGGAGTGGGGTGGGAGGAGGAGCTGGGTGGGTCGGGTCGTCCACTTTCGTCGTCTTCTTCCTCCACTTGGTTATCCACCTTCGTCGTTTTCTCCGCCTGGTCGTTATCCATCTTCGTTGGTTCCTTCGTTTTTTTTTCGATCTTCTTCACCTCCTGTCCACCCTGCCGGTCTTCCTGTCTTCCGCCTTCCACCCATCCACCTTCGTCGCTCTTCCACCTCCACCCTTCCACCTACCACCTTCGTCGCCCTTCCACCCTTCCACCTCCACCCGGCTATCCATCTCCTCCACCTCCTCCACCCCCCACCTTCGTCGCTCTTCCACCTCACCGTCCCTTCCACCTTCTACCTTCCACCCGGCTATCCCCTCCCCCCTCCCCCCCACCTTCGGGAGGACACGCCCACCGGGACTTGTCCACCACGCCCACCACTCTTGCATAAACCACGACGTTGGGGTAAGACCTCTCGGCTCGGCTCCCCGTGAGATTATAATTATTTATTTTTCTTTCTCTTTCTCTTTCTTTCTTTCGGTCTTGTTTTGGTCCCTTTCTTTGGCTCGAAATCTGGTGGGGGTTTTGTTTTTTGTTTTGTTTGTTTGTTGTGTTTTTTTTCGTTTTTTGTTTTGTTTGTTTGTTTGTTGTTGTTTTTTTCGTTTTTTGTTTTGTTTTGTTTTGAAGTTCTCTTTTGGGGTTTTCTGAATCTCTCTCCTCTTATTTCTTCTTGTTCCTCTTCCTTCTCCCTTCTTTTCTCCTTCCCGACTTCACCCTCTAAAGCTGTCAGGATCAAACCCCCTCACCCCCCTAACCCCCACCTCACCCCCCTAACCCCCACCTCACCCCCAACGCTGTCAGAATCACCCCCACCCCCATCGCTGTCAGGATCAACCCCCCTCACCCCCACCTCACCCCCATCGCTGTCAGGATCAACCCCCTAACCCCCACCTCACCCCCAACGCTGTCAGAATCACCCCCACCCCCACCTCACCCCCAACGCTGTCAGGATCAACCCCCAACGCTGTCAGGATCAACCCCCACCCCCCCCACGCCCCCCCACCCCCCCATCAATATCCGTGCAACGCTGTTCAATCCTTGGCCTCTCGACCACAGCATGTATCCTAGTCACTCGAGGAACAAAAGCAGGAAGTGATGCGGCAGATGCGTCGCGGTTTCTGGAGCACACTCTCGATCCTCAATCCTTTTTCTTGAACCCCCCCACCACCCCCTTCCTTCATTTCTTCCTCGAGAAGAGGGGTCAAAAGGGGGGTAGGGAGAGAAGAGGGGTCAAAAGGGGGGGCGAGGGGAGGGAGAGAAGAGGGGTCAAAAGGGGGGTAGGGAGAGAAGAGGGGTCAAAAGGAGGGAAGGAGGGAGTGAGGGGGAAGGGAGGTAGACGGCTGAGGAAAGTGTGAGGGGTCGGAGTTCCTTTAGGGGGTGGGAGGGGAGGGGAAGAGTGGGGTGGGGAGGGGAAGAGTGGGGTGGGGTTTGGGGTGGGGGTGGGGAGGAGAAGGATCGGTGCGTGGGTCGCGACCAAAATGTCGAATTTGTCCATCACGCTTGGGATGTTACGCGGGGGATCTGAGTCCAGGGGCGTGTGTTCTGGTACCGGCTGGCGGGGATATTCCTGTTCTATCTCTCTCTACTTCTTTTTCTCTCTTTTTTTCTGTCTTTCTGTTCTTTCTCTCTCTCTGGTCTTATTTTCTCTTTCTGTCTTTTGATCTCCCATTTTTTTTTTCTCTCTCGCCCTTTCTCTTTCTGTTCTCTCTTTCTGTCTCTGTCTCTCTCTCTCTTTCTGTCTGTCTGTCTCTCTCTCTCTCTCTCTCTCTCTCTCTCTCTCTCTCTCTCTCTCTCTCTCTCTCTCTCTCTCTCTCTCTCTCTCTCTCTGTCTCTCTCTCCCTTTGTCTTTCTGTCTCTTACTTTCTCGCTCTCTCTGTCTTTCTCTCATTTTCTTTCTTTCTCTCTGTCTTCATGTCTCTTATTTTCTTGCTCTATCATTGTCTTTCTATTTTTCTCTATGTTTGTCCTCTCCGTCCCTATCTCATCTACTCTTTCATTCTCTCTTTCAAGCACTTTCTATCTTTCTCTATCGCCTATTCTTTTCCGCTTTGCTGTTCGTGTCTTCTTCTTCTCTTCTCCTTTCCTCTCTCTCTCTGCCTCTCCATTCCTTCGTTTTCTTGGCCCTTCGTTCTCCATTCTCCGCGAAGAGAGTGAATGAAGGAGAGAGAGAAAGGAAGAAAAAGGAAAGTTTACAGCAAAGATAGTACCAACAAGAACAATTAAGTCGGGAAGTTAAAAACGAAGAAGAAGAAGAAGAAGAAGAAGGGTGAAGGGAAGAAAGATAAGATCAAGAAGTAGTGAAGAAGAGGGGAAAGGGAAGAAGATTAAAAATAGAGAGAGAGAGAGAAATGGATGAGGAGGAATAAGAAGAATGACGTGGGAAGACGGAGAAACGCACGAAAGATGGAAGAGGGAAGTCGGAGGAGAAGAGGGAGTGAGAGAGAGAGAGAGAGAGAGAAGAGAGGGAGGAAGAGATTTCAGCAAAAGGGGACGGAGATGAGAGGACACGAGGGGAAATGCCGGACGGTTGGGATGCCTGTGTTCCCCTCTCTCTCTCTCTCTCTCTTCTCCTTCTCTTTCTCAATTTCTCTTCTCTTCTCTTTTGTTCTCTTCTCTCATCTTTTCTATCTCTCTATTTCTATCTCGCTCTCGTTCTCTTTGTCTCTCCTTCTCCACTCTCATTCTCACTTATTCATTCACCGATTCACTCATTCACACTCTTCTCTTTTCCCTCCCTCCCTCTCTCCCATCTTCATTCCCCTTCTCCCTCTCCTACTGCCCCTCTCTCTCTCTCTCCCATCCCCCTTTTCCTTCATCTCTTATGCATGGATATCACGCGGAATAACCGTATTACGAAGAGAAACAATCAAGCAGCCACTTCGCTAACGCAGTAACGAACACGACGGTGGTCTTCGCTATGACCCCTGTAGCGAAGAGGAGAAGTTGGGGCGGGCGGTGGGGAAAGGGGGAGAAAGGAGGGGAAAGGGTGGAAGGGAGAGGAAGGGAGAGTAAGGGGGGGAATGGCAGAGGGAGGGGGAGATGGCAGGAGGAGGGGGGAAAGGGATAAGAAGAGGGGAAAGTGGGGAGGGGAAAAGGAGAGTAAGGGGGAAAGGGAGAGAGATATGGTAGGGGGAAAGGAGAGGAAAGGAGAAAGGAAAGGAAAGGAAGGGAGAGAAGAGGAGGAGGAGAAGGAAAGAGAGAACAGAAAGAAAGGACGTGGAGAAAGAGAGGGACAGTAAGGAAGAAAGGAAGAGGAAGAGGAGGAGAATGGTAGCATAAGCAAAGAAAGGGAGAGTAAGGAAGAGAGAAAGAGGAGGAGAAAGGTAGCATAGGCAAAGAAAGCGAGTGTAAGAACATGAGTGTAAGAACAAAGATGATGACGAGGAGAAGGAAGAGGGGAGTATAGGCAGGCAAGCGTCCTATTTCTTTGAATATCGGAAGGAGGGAAGGAGGGAGGGAGGGAGGGAGGGAGGGAGGGAAGGAGGCCTATGCGCTCCCTCGGTCGCTTTTTGATTTCTCGTGTCGGTGGCTTTGATAGACTCCGAAAGGGATAGGCCGATGGGGGCGGTTTTTCTTTTTCTTTTCTTTTTCTTTTATTTTCTTTGTTCTTTTCGATTTTTTTTCCTTTTCTTTTCGTCTTTTTTGTGGGTTGTTAATTGTGATTATTATTGTTGTTGTTGTTGTTATTATTATTATTATCATTAATATTTGTACTCGTCGTATTATTATTATTATTAGACTTTTTGATGTGCCGTTTTATTTAGACTCGATTGCCTGCATTCTCCCCCTCTCTCTCTCTCTTCCTTTTCTTCTTCCTACTCCAATTCCCCACCCCCACCCCTTTCCTCCATCCCCCATCTCCCCCCTCCACCCCTGTTCCACCCCTCCCACCCTTTTCTCCACCCCCCAACCCCCATTTCCTCCCCCTCCACCCTCTCCCTCCATCCCCCACCACCACCCCCTCCCCCCTCTTTCCTCCCCTCTCCCCATCCACCCCCTTCCCCCTCCTCCCCCTCCTCTCCCCTCCCCACCCCCCCTCCCCTCCCCTCTTCCCTCCCCCTCCCTCCCCTCCCCTCTCCCCTCCCGCCGTGTTCCAATAGCCCCAGTCCTTGGTCGCCCGGGTGCCACTGTCCTCCTCGCATGTGTTTAAGGTATTAAAGTCATATCAGTTGTCAGGTTTGGCCGCCGCTTAACAAAGGGCGCCGGCCATGACTTCGGCCGCAGAGGGAAGGGAGGGGGAGGGAGGGGAGGGAGGGAGGGAGGGGGTGGGGGGTGAAAAGGGGGGGAGGGAGGAGGGGAAAGAAAAAGGGGGGAGGGGAGGGAGGGAGGGTGAAAAGTGGGGGATGGGGGGTGAAAAAGGGGGATGGGGGTGAAAAGGGTGGTGGAGGGTGTGGTGAGGGAGGGATAGGGAGGGAGGGGGTGAAAAGGGGTGGGATTGGGGGAGTGGGGGGTGGAAAGGGGTAAGGGAAGGAGGGGTTAGAATAAAGGGAGAAGGGGTGTTTCAAAAGTGGGGGTGAAGGAGATGGAAAGAGAGATGGCGAAGCAAGATGGGAGAGGGAAGTTAAAAGGGAGAGAGGAAAAAGAAGGGGGCGGGGAAAGGGGGTGGGGGAGGGAGGGACAGGGAGAGAAAAAGGGTTGGTAAAGAGTAGGGCGAATCTAATGAGAAAGACCCCCACCCCCCCCCACCACCACGCTTTTTTTCCTTTCTCTCTCTCTCTCTCCTTTCTTTGTTTTTCAATCTCCTTTTCCGCCGTGGCACGTGTCAGCTCCTCCTCCTCCTCCTCCTCCTCCTTCACCTCCTCCTCCTCCTCCTCCTCCTCCTCCTCCTCCTCCTCCTCCTCCTCTTCTTCTCCTTTTCCTTCTTTTTTTTTTCCTCCTCTTCCGTCCCTCCTTCCCCTCTCCCTCTTCCACTTCTTCCCCATCCTCTTATACTTATTTTTCTTCTATTTCTTCTTCTTCCATCAGGGCCATAGGCCTATATTCTCGGAGTTTAAAATGGGAAAGAGTATAGTATAAGGTATAAGGGTTTTAAGGGTTATCTCTCTCTTCCCCTTCTATCCCCTATAGCTGTAATGTATTATTTTCCGTGTGAATAGACACGTGGATTTAGGAAGAGAATAAGGTAGAGGACAGATGTGATAGTTTTTCTTTCTTTCTTTCTTTTTCTTCTTTTTTCTCTTTTTGTCTGTCCATCATTTCTTCCCCATTCTTTTTTTCCCTATTTTCACATTTTCTTGTTCATTCTTTTTTCCTCTCTTTCCTCATCCTTCTCCCTCTCCCTGTCTCTGTTTCTCCCTCTCCCTCTCCTGTTTCTCTCTCTCTCCTCTCTTTCCTTCCCTGTCTCTCCCTCTCCCTCTCTATCCTTCCCTGTCTCTGTTTCTCCCTCTTTCACCCTCTCCCCGTCTCCCTCTTTCTCCCTTTCCCTGTCTCTGTTTCTCCCTTTCCTTCCATCCCTGTCTCCCTCCTCTTTCCCCCTCTCCCTGTCTCTCTTTCTTCCTTTCCCTCTTTTCTCTGTCTTTCCCGTTCCCTCTCCTTCCCTCTTTCCCTGTCTTTCCCGTTCCCTCTCCTTCCCTCTTTTCCCAGTCTTCCCCGTTCCCTCTCCTTCCCTCTTTCCCTGTCTTTCCCGTTCCCTCTCCTTCCCTCTTTTCCCAGTCTTCCCCGTTCCCTCTCCTTCCCTCTTTCTCTTTCTCCCTGCCTCCCTCCTCCTCCTCCCTCCTCATGAACCCCGCAAACAAGCGGCGGGCAAACGAGGGCGCCATTGACGGTATGAAAGCTGCCTTTTCTCCACCTGTCCAGGACCTGTCAATATCTCGCAGCGTCGACCACAATGTCCGACTCCGCCCCTCTTCTTCTCCCCTCCTTCCTCTCCCCTTCCTCTTTCCATTCCCGTGTTCTCTTTCCTTCCTTTCCATCCCCGTATTCTGCTTCCCTCCTATTCCCGTCGTCTCCTTCCCTCCTTTCCTTCCTCTCACCACCTTTCCCGTCTTTTCCCTTCCTTCCATTCCCGTTCTCTCCCCTCCCCTTCCTCCCTCCCTCCTTCCCTCCCCTCCCCTTCCTTTACAAATCTCGAAAAACACTGGTTTTCTCTCGAAGGCTTCCGGGGGAGGGAGAAAAAGGAGAGAGAGAGAGAGAGAGAAAAGGGTAAACAAAGTGGGGCGGAGAAAGGAGAGAGGAGAAAGGAGGGGATAAAGGGTTAGGGGAGGAGAGAGAGAGAGAGAGAGAGAGAGAGAGAGAGGGGTGTTGTTAAGGGATCGATTGGTTTATATGCAATTGCAAGGTTCCATTTAGCGTACCTAATGGCTGTTAAACGCTACGAAAATGGGGGATGAATGGTCTGCGCGGCGGGGGCGGGACCGACGCCCATTGGCCGCCACAGCTGGAAATGGTCTGACTGCCTCGTTTGCTCGTTTGACGCTTTTTTTTATTTTTTATTTTTATTTTGAGACGTCGGTTAAATAAAAAAAAAAGGGGGGGCGGGGGGAGTGGGAGGGGGGTTGGGTATGATTTGGGGGTGTGTGTCGCCCCCCTTTCTTTTCCTTCAATCTCTTTTGTCTTTTGTTTTTTCGGGGGCTTTATTATTGTTTTTGAAAAATAATCTCGTTTTTTTTCTTCGTTTTTGGGGTTGTCTGTTTTCTGTTTTTTTTCTTTGTTTTTATGTTTGTTTTGTTTTTTCTTCTCTCTTTTCTTTCTCTCTCTCTCTCTCTCTCTCTCTCTCTCTCTCTCTCTCTCTCTCTCTCTCTCTCTCTCTCTCTCTCTCTCTCTCTCTCTCTCGTTTGTTGATGGACTTTTATTACCCCCTACCGTTCTTCACATCCTCCCCCCTTCCCCCTTCCCTCTTCTACCCTCCCCTCCCCTAGAAACAACTCCGCTAATGAGCAGAGCCGTTAGGTAATCACCCCCTCCCCCTCCCCACTACCACCCTCAACCCCTCCCCACTACCACCCCCAACACCCCAACCCCTCCCCACAACACCCCAACCCCCCCCACCCTAGCACATTTACCCCCTACTGATGCTTGCATTTTGAAAGCATGTCTGATCACCATTATTACTGCATCGTGATTTGTGTGCATGTGCACACTGTTTTGTGTATGTATGTGTGTGTATGTATGTCTATTTTTTATATATAAAGATGATAATGTGATATATTGACATATTTGAAGATATATTTGGAATATGTTTATGTGTATGTATGTGTGTGTATATGTCTGTTTTTTTATAAGTATGATAATGTGATATATTGATATATTTGAAGATATATTTGGAATATGTATATTTATTTATTCGGATTTTGTAATATTGGATGTGTATTATTGTTGTATATCTGTGTGTTTTATTCATGGATTTATTACTAATGATTTCTTTGTCTCTTTCGCAGGTAAGACACCAGTTTCAGCTCTTGGTAAAGTACATGGTATTTTGTGGTATTTATCTTCGCTTTTTCTATTTCACTTTTATTTGTTATCGCCACCTTCATTGCTGTTCTATTGCATTTCCGTTCTCGGAAGAAAGGGATAGAAATAAGGGGATAATTTATTTGTTCTCTCTCTCTCCATTTATCTTTTTTTTCTCTCTTTCTTTTAGTCTCTCTCTTTCTGTCTTTCTTTCTCCTCTCCTCTCCTCTCTCCTCTCCCTCTCCCTCTTCCTCTTCCTCTTCCTCTCTCTTTCTCTCTCTCTCTCTCTCTCTCTCTCTCTCTCTCTCTCTCTCTCTCTCTCTCTCTCTCTCTCTCTCTCTCTCTCCCTCCCTCTCCCTCTCCCTCTCTCTCTCCCTCTCTCCCTCAACGTCTCTCTATCCCTTTCCCTCTCTCTCTCCCTCTCTCTTCTCTTTGTCTTTCGGCTCGCCTGTGTTGCGATAACGAGCCCCCCGTTATAACGACCGAGAACCTGTATAAATCCTTCACTTTGGTATTTCTAATTGGATATCATGTTGCAGCCGCCGTCCCGTTTTCTGTGGAGGGAGAGGAAGAAAACGGGAAGATGGCGGCGAGGCGGTGGAGAGGGGAGGGAAGGTGGAAGAAGAGGGGGAAGAGAGAGAGAGAGAGAGAGAGGGGGGGGGGATGATAGGGGAGGAGAGGGAGAAGGGAAGGAGGGAAGGAAAGGGAGGAATGAGAGGGAAGGAGAGGAAGAGGGAGGGAGGGAAAAGGGGAAGAGAAAAACAGGGGAAAGAAAGAGAGGGAGGGAGAGAGAGCGAGAGAGAGAGAGAGAGAGATTGCCCTTGTTTGTGGAAGGAGTGAGGTTAGAAGGGAAGAAAAGAGGGAAAGTAGAGGGAAAATCTACTCTCTCCCTCCCCACTCCTTCTTTCGTTTCCCCTCTCCCTGTCCCCCTTCCCCCTACAGCATCTGTGTCGCATCTGTCAAGTATTCGTGTCACGCTGTCCCTCTCTCTCTCTCTCTCTCTCTCTCTCTCTCTCTCTCTCTCTCTCTCTCTCTCTCTCTCTCTCTTCTCTCTCTCCCTCCCTCCCCTCCCTCCCTCTCCTTCTCCTTCTCCCTCTCCCTCTCCCTCTCCCTCTCCCTCTCCCTCTCCCTCTCCTCTCCCTCTCCCTCTCCCTCTCCCTCTCCCTCTCCCTCTCCCTCTCCCTCTCCCTCTCCCTCTCCCTCCCTCTCTCCCTCTCCCTCTCTCCCTCTCTCTCTGATTATGTGCCTATACATCTTTCTCTCTCTCTCCCTCTCTTCGCTTTTATCTTGGTTGAAGATTTGACGTCCATTTTCGAAACTTTAATAAAAATTACTTTCTATGTGACATTTCAAGGGACGTAGAGTGTCGCCATGTTTCTTTGTGTCTGTGTGCGTGTCTCCTTGTGTACACGTGTGCGTATGGGTGAGGCGCGAGTTAGCGTGTGCGCGCGCGTGCGTTGAGAACAAGTCTTAACAAAAAAGAAGAAAAAAAAGAAAGAAAAAAAAGTCAACAAAAAAGAAGAAAAGAAAAAAAAGAAAAAGAAAAAAGAAAAAGTCAACAAAAAAGAAAAAGAAATAAGAAAAAAAGAAAAAAATATATCTTCCTGTTACGGGTTAGTGAGAAGGGGAATGTAGAGGGAAGGAGGGAGGGGTGGGGTGGGTGGAGGGGGAAGGGGGATGATTCGGTGCCTGGGTCCCGGTGCCAAGAAATGTCAGCGGTGCCGGACGCCCTCGGAGATGGATGAGGGCGAGAGAGTCCTTTTCTCCCCTCTCTTTCCCCCCCCCTCCTCCTCCTCCTCCCCTCCTTCCCCTCCTTCCCCTTCTCCTGCTCTTTCTTTTTCTTCTTTTTCTTCTTTTTTCTTTTTTCTTATTCTTCATATTCTTCTCCTTCTCCTCCCCTTTTCTTATTCTTTTTCTTCTTATTATTATTATTCCTCCTTCTTTTCCTCCTACTCCTCCCTCTCTTTCTT
>NC_091588.1:3176845-3179345 GCF_042767895.1 Penaeus vannamei | reverse complement strand
CACAAATTTAAAAATCTAAAAAAAAATCCCAAAATGTAAACCAGCAAGAAAACTTTAAAAGATAGAAGGAAAAAAAAACAAAACAGAAACAAGACAGAAAGAAAAGTCGAGGCTATGACTTAAGTAAAAAAGACGAAAGAGAGACAGACAGAGAAACAGACACAGACACGTACAGACGAGGAGGAAAAAAAGACAGACAGACACAGATATACTCACAGACATAGAGAAAAAGAAGAAGAAAAAAGAAAAAAAAGAAAAAAAACAGACAGACGCAGATATACACACAGACATAGAAACGTAGAGAAAAAGAAAAGAAAAAAGAAAAAAACAGAGACATAGAGACGAAGAAGAAAAAAGAAAATAAATAAAAAAAATATATATACACAGACATAGAGACTAAGAAAAGAAATAATAAAAAAACAGACAGACAGATATACACACAGACACAGAGACGAAGAAGAAGAAAGAGAGAGAGAGAGAGAGAGAGAGAGAGAGAGAGAGAGAGAGAGAGAGAGAGAGAGAGAGAGAGAGAGAGAGAGAGAGAGAGAGAGAGAGAAAGAGAGAAAAGAACCCGAAAAAGAGAAGAAATTTGCAGCGAATCCGTCCGGCAAAAAGGTCGTGTTGACTTAACGTGGCGGGGACGGTGTGCAGAGTCCGGGTACGCTACGATCACGTCGGCGAGGGGTATCTGAATCTCGAGTGTTTATCAAAGGCAATTAATCAAAGTGTGTGGCGTGTATTTTCGCCAATTGTTTGAGCATCGTTACGTCGGGGGGGGCTACCTTGCATGTTCCCCCCACCCCACCACCCCCCCTACCCCTGCGCCCCCCACCCCTCTTACTCCGGGCGCCCCCACCCCCTTGAGGTTGTTCTTCTCCGGGGGCGCTGGCTGGCTGGCTGGCCCTCGATGCCTGCTGGTTTGGGGTTTGTGGTCTTTTTGGTCTTTTTCTGTTTCTCTCTCTCATTATCTTTTCTGTTTCTCCTTTTCTTTCTTTTTTCTTTTTTTTTCTTTATTTTCTGTTCTCTTTTTTCTCTTTCTCTTACTGTTTTTCTCTTACTTTTTCTTTCTTTCTTTCTTTCTTTTCTCTCTCTCTCTCTCTCTCTCTCTCTCTCTCTCAAAGACAAGAGACAGAAAAAGAAAATGATACCCCTCCCCCTCTCCACTTCCAATCACCCCTTCTCCACCCCTTCTCCACCCCCACCCCCTTCTCCACCCCCACCCCACCCCCACACCCCCCTACCCTTTAGCTTCGAACATACCCTGTCGTGCATTTTGGATGAGAGAGGATCGTCATACACGTCTTCTGGGAGAGCTTCCTCCGCGGCGCCCCCATGAATATTTGACGCGTCATTTTGCTGATGAGGCTCGGGCGGGGGGGGACGGCATTGTATGGGGGAAGGAAGGAAGGAGGAGGCGACCAAGGACTGCGGCTATTGGAACACGCCGGGAGGGTAGACGGGGGAGGGGAGGGTAGAGGGGAGGGAGGGAAGAGGGGGGAGGGGGTGGGAGGGTGGTGGAGGGGAAGGGGGAGGGGGTGGATGGGGTAAGGGGGAGGGGAGGGGACGGAGGGGGGAAAGGGTGGGAGATGGAGGAAATGGGGGTTGGAGGGGGAGATGGAGGAAAGGGTGGGGGGAGGGGGAGGGAGGGAAAGGGGTTGGGTGGTGGGGGGAGGTTGGGATGGTGGGGTGGGGGGAGGTGGGTGGGGAAGTGGGGGATGGTGGTGGGATGGGGAGGAGGTGGGGGAATGGGGATGGGAGGGGTGGGGGGATGGGGGGAGGTGGGAGGGGGAATGGGGGAGGTGGGAGGGGAGGGATGGGGGATGGGGTGAAATGGTGGGGGAATGGGGAGGTGGGGAAAGAGGAGGAGGGGGTGAAATGGGCGATGGAGGAGGAGAAGGGGGTGAAATGGGCGATGGGGGAGCAGAAGGGGGTGAAATGGAGGATGGGGATGAGGAGTTGAAAGAAGATGAAACGGAGATTACGAAGAAGAAGAAGAAGAAGATGATGATGAAAAAGAAGATGAAAACGGGAAAAAGAGAATAATAATAATAAGAGGCAATATAATATAAGAATATAAGAAGAAGGAGAAGGTAATAATGAAGGGAGACAGAAGAAAGAGAAAACAGATTTAGGCCCATCGTGGCGGCGGAGGCGACTTGGCTGTCATCGAGCATATCGGAAAGGGAGGAAGTTGTTTAGGGAAGGAAGAGAGAGAGAGGGAGAGGGAGAGGAAGGGAGGGAGGGAGGGAGAGAGGGAGAGGAAGGGAGAAGGAAGGGAGAGGGAGAGGGGGAAGGGGAGGGAGAGGGGGAAGGGAGGTAGGGAGGGAGCGAGGGAATGGGATAGGTAGATTAGAAGAAAGAGGTCGAGGAGTGTGAAGAAGAACAACAAGAAGGAGAAAAGGAAGAAGAAGAAGAAGAAGGAGAACAGAAAACACAAGAACAAGAATATGAAGAAAAAGAAGAGAGGAGAGACAATAAGAAAGACGAAATCCCAAAGCGA
>NC_091588.1:3169345-3171845 GCF_042767895.1 Penaeus vannamei | reverse complement strand
GAAAGAGAGAGAGAGATTGGAGGAGAAAGGGAGAGAGGTAGGGGGAGAAAGAGAGAGAGAGATTGGAGGAGAAAGAGAGAGAGATAGGGGGAGAAAGAGAGAGAGAGATTGGAGGAGAAAGAGAGAGAGATAGGGGGAGAAAGAGAGAGAGAGATAGGGGGAGATAGAGAGAGAGATTGGAGGAGAAAGAGAGAGAGATTGGAGGAGAAAGAGAGAAGGGAGATTGGAGGAGAAAGAGAGAGAGATTGGAGGAGAAAGAGAGAGAGATAGAGAGAGAAATTGAGGGAGAGAGGGAGAGATTGAGGAAGGGAGATTGAGGGAGAAAGTGAAAGAGATTGAGCGAGAAAGAGAAATTGAGGAAGGGAGAAAGAGAGAGAGAGAGATATTAAGAGAGAGGGGGGAGGGGGATAGGGGAAGAGGGGGAAAGGGGGTGGCTTTTATTGCATCGTTGTTATTGTTTCGATTCTTGGCGTCGTGGCGTTTCTGAATCTTTGGTTTGTTTTATTTTGTTATTGTGTGTGTGTGCCTCACTTTCTTTCGCTCTCTGTCTGTCTCTGTCTCTGTCTCTGTCGCTTTCTCTCTCTCTCTCTCTCTTTCTCTTTCTCTTTCCCTTTCTCTTTCTCTCTCTCTCTCTCTCTCTCTCTCTCTCTCTCTCTCTCTCTCTCTCTCTCTCTCTCTCTCTTCTCTCTCCTTATCTTCCTTTCTATCCTGTTCTCTCCTATCTGTCCCTCCTCCTTTCTCCCTCTCCCTCACCCCATTTTTCTCTCTCCCTTTCCTCTCTCCTCTCCCTCCTCCCCTCTCCCTCTCTCTCCCTCTCTCTCCCTCTCCCCCCCCCCCCCCACGCCCTGTACACTTGTCACAGGCCTCCGTTTCCCTCAGGTTCGAGATGCCTCCTACGGCCGCGCCACCACCAGGCAGGCAGATGCATATTTGATAACCTACAATCATGGTTATGGGCGTGAGAGAGGGGTGGGGTGGGCGGGGGGAGGGTGGGGGATGGGGGAGGAGGGGGAGGAGGGTGGGGGTGTGAGGGTGGGTAGGAGGGGGAGGTGAGTGTAGGGGATGAGGAGATGGAAGGGGGAGTGGGGAGAGAGGGGGTTGGAGAGAGAGAGAGAGAGAGAGAGAGAGAGAGAGAGAGAGAGAGAGAGAGAGAGAGAGAGAGAGAAAGAAAGAAAGAGAGAAAGAGAGAAAGAGAGAAAGAGAAAGAGTCTACCGTAGACTCTCCTTATCACTATCATTATCATTATCAAATAAAATACAACGACGCCATCTTATACGCACTTGTCTTATCTCATAATTGCTGTGTCTATATTTTTGTCTTCCGTCGTGTCTTTCATCCCCTTTCGCTCTAAATAAGAGAAGGGGTTTCCTGTTTCCATGGCAACGAAATCTCTGGACTGGTATCGCTTCATCATCAAGGATTTAGACCTCGATTTACTTACCATTTTCTTCTCTCTCTTATTCTCTCCTTCTCTGTTTTCCCCTTCATCATTTCTTCGCCTTCCTCCTCTCTTTTATTCTCTCTCTCTGTCTATTTTCCCCCCCATTTTTTCTTCGCCTTCTTCCTCTCTCTTTTATTCTCTCCTTCCATATTTTCCTTCCTCTATTTCTCCCCCTAACCCCTATCTTTTCTTCTCTCCTTTCTTCGTCATCTTTTTCTCCTTGTATTTCCTTTATCCCTCCTCCCTTCCCCCTCCTCCTCCTTCCTCCTTCTCTCCCTCCTCCTCCTTCTCTCCCTCCTCCTCCTTCCTCCTCCTTCTCTCCCTCCTCCTCCTTCTCTCCCTCCTCCTCCTTCTCTCCCTCCTGGCATTATCGTAATGACTCTGTGATGACGATAGAGAAAGTGCAGAAAATTTGGCAAGCTTCTCTGGAATAGCCCTCTCCCTCTCCCCTCCCTCCCCCTTCCCCCCCCCCCTTGCCCGAAAGCCTAGATCATTAGGGAAATATTGAAAAAAAAGGGAGGGAGGCAGTGTTGGCAGATGGCGAGCCGTCTATTTATCGCCAGGGTGTCTGTCCCCTCTCCCTTCCCCCTTTCCCCTTTCCCCTTTCCCCTTTCCCCTTTCCCCTTTCCCCCTTCCCCCCTTCCCTCCTTTCCCCCTTCCCCCTTCCCTCCTTTCCCCCTTCCCCCCAGGCCGGGCATTGTGTGTTTCGGCGAAAAAAAAATTGCGGCCGACGGGAAAGTCTACGGACTGGCTATCCAAGTTTCAAGAACGAGGCTGCGTCTTGTGTTGTTTTTTTTGTCATTTGATCTGGATTTTTGGTGTTGTTTTTGGAGATGGGGGGGGGGGGGGGTGGCACACACACACACACACACGTACGCACACATACAACACAACACAACACAACACAAAATACACACCCTCCCCCGCCCACAACACCCCCTACAACACCCCACACCCACACACCCCACCCACACACCCCACCCAAACACCCCCACACACACACCCTACAACACACACACCCACACACACACACACACCTACAACACCCCCACACCCCC
>NC_091588.1:3146845-3156845 GCF_042767895.1 Penaeus vannamei | reverse complement strand
ATTATTATTATATATATATTTTTTTATGGGGGTTAGTATTTAGTTTCAATTTAGGAATTCATTTATTTGTTTTTGTTTTGTTATCTGTTTATAGTGTTCTATTTTTGCCTTTTTTTTGAGGGAGTTTTGAGGGATGCTGGGAAAATTTTCTTATTTTCTTTTCATTCCTCTTTTTCCCCTTCTCCCTTACCTCACTTCTCTCATTCTCTCTCTCTCTCTTTCTCCCTCCCTCCCTCCCTCCCTACCTCCCTCCCTCCCTCCCTCCCTCCCGCTCTCATTCTCTCTCTCTCTCTCTCATTTTTATTCATTTCCTTAAGTCATCGAAAAAGAGGTGTGTTTGTATGGGTCATTCATCGTTTCCAGAATTAATTGACGTTTTTGATTAATTGCGACCCAGGGAGAATTGGCGATAATGGGACGCGATCGCCGGGTCTTCCGCCGGTGGGGGTTTTGTGCTGTGTCATCGTGGGTGGGGGGTTGGGGGTGGGGGGTTGGGGTGGGGTTGGGGGGTTGGGGAGGGGGTGGGAGGAGGGTAAGTTTGTTTGTTTGGGGTTGGGGTGGGGAGAGTGGGTGGGGTTGAGGGAAAGAGGGGGTGAGAGAGAGGGAGAGAGGGAAGGAGGAGGAGAGGGGGAGAAAAAGTAAAAGTAAAAGTAAGAGAAAGAAAGTGAGAGGGAGAATAAGAGTAAGAAGAAGAAAAAAACAACAGAAGAAAAAAACAACAACCACACACACACACACACACACATAAACCCACCCCTTCCCCTCACACCCCCTCATACCCCTCCCCTCCCCACACACCGAGAGGGGAAAGGGGCGGAAGAAGGAGGAATGAGGAAGGGGGAAGGGGAAGGGGGAAGGGGGAAGGGGGTGAGGGGACAGCGAGCAGGTGGCATCCCTCCGTCACCATCAGCGGGTGACAAGTTGATCAGGGAGACGCACCACCAACGCCACCAGGTCTTGAGGGGGGGCGGAAGTGGGGATAATAGTGAGATGAGGGAGAGAGGGAGGGAGTGGGGGCAGAGTTGGAGGGGAGGGAGTTGGAGGGGGAGTTGGAGGGAGAGGAGGAGGAAGAGTTAGAGGGGGAGAGGGAGGGAGAGGTGGAGAGAGGGAGGGAGAGAAGGAGGGAGAAGGAAAGAGAAAGAGGGAGAGAAGGAAAGAGAAAGAGGGAGAAAAGGAAAGAGAGGGAGGGAGAGAAGGAAAGAGAGAGGAAGAGGGATAAGGAGGGGAAGAAAGAGAGAGTGGAAGAGAAGGAAAGAGAGAGGGAGAGGAAGAGGAGGAGAGAGAGAGAGAGAGGGAGAAAATGAAAGAGAGAGAGGACGAAATTCTTTTGTAGTCTTGACAAATGAGATGGCATAGATGAAGGTGTGACTGTATCGGCACGTTTGTTTGTGTGTGTGTGCGTGTCTGTGTGTATGCGTGCGTGTGTGCGTGTGTCTGTATTCGTGTGCGTTTCCGATCGTTCCCTGAAAGACGTTCGCGTGAGGCCCAACCCTCCAATTTCCCTTCCGCGGGACACGACCCGCCGTCGCGAGTAAATCACGTCTCTTCCTCTTCTTCTTCCTCCTCTTCTTCTCCTCCTGCGTGTACTACAGCCCGGGCGAATCAAAGAGCAATCGTCATAAGGACCAATGTTGTGTATCTAGTCCGTCATTGGCTTCGAATCCGGCCCGACGCGTTCCGAGGCGTTTGTCAACCTCGCCCGCCCGGCCCGCCTCGGCCAATCAGCGGGCGTCGCGGCGTCCCGGCAGCCAATCAGCGCCGTCCCCTTCGCCTCCCCGATCGGCGCCATCAGTCACCGGCTCGCAAGCGTGTCATTTCGCGTCGCCACTTCCCAGTCATCGTTGCATTAGCCTTGCACACCATGCGGATTACGTCACGACCTTTCATTTGCGGGTATTTTTTTTTTTTTTTTGTCGGAGCTGCGAAGGTGCTTGTCGTAAGTGAATGTCCCGATTCGCGACGCCTTTTGCGAGCGTGGCAAGGCGCCGGGGGATCCTCTCGCGGGCGGCTGGCCACCTTCGTGACGTCATAGGCCTGTTGCAAGGCGCCGGGGGATCAGCTGCTTGCGAGGAGGGGTTGCCGCTCCCCTCTCTGGGTGCGTTTTTATTATTATTATTATTATTAATAATATCATTATTATTATCATTATCATTATGAATATTGTTGTTGTTATTATTATTATTATTATTATTATTATTATTATTATTATTATTATTATTATTATTATTATTATTATTATTATTATTATTATTATTATTATTATTATTATTATTGATATCTGTTATTATTGTCATTATTATTATTACCATTATTGTTATTATTATCATTATTGTGATTATTTTAGTTTTACGTTCAAGCGACACGGCTTTTTTTTCTCTCTACGACATCTTTGCCAAGACGAATGACAGCGCCTCTCACCCTCCCCGACAGATGGGGGTAGGGGAAGGGGGAGTGGGGGGGAGGGGAGAGGGGGGAAGGGAGAGGGTGGGGGGGGGGTCGAAACCGCCTCGGGACCGCACCAACAAGGTCGTTTTCGCTCGTTTTCGCTCGTTTTCGCTCGTTTTCGCCCCCTAGAAGTTGCAAAGAGCCATGCGGGTGTCACGACCCCGGGCTGTCACATCGCTCACTGTCAAGCGGGGGGTTATCCTTCGCTTTTTCTCTCTCTCTTTCTCTCTTTTTTTTTTTTTTGTCTTTTGTCTTTGTTTTTCTCTTCTTTCTCTTTCTCTTTCTCTTTCTCTTCTCTTTCTCTCTCTCTCTCTCTCTCTCTCTCTCTCTCTCTCTCTCTCTCTCTCTCTCTCTCTCTCTCTCTCTCTCTCTCTCTCTCTCTCTCTCTCTCTCTCTCTCTCTCCTTCCCTCCCTCCCTCCCTCCCTCCCTCCCTCCCTCCCTCCCTCCCTCTCTCCCTCTCCCCCTGCCACCTTCCCTTACCAAAGTGACGTCATCATCACAACCGTCATATATACGTCAGGGTGTGTATGGGCGAGGAGGAGGAGGAGAAGAAGGAGGAGGAGAAATAGGAGGAGAAGAAGGAGGAGGAGAAATAGGAGGAGAAGAAGAAGGAGGAGGAGAAGGAGGAGAAGAAGAAGGAGAAGAAGAAGGAGAAGAAGAAGAAGAAGGAGGAGGAGGAGGAGGAGGAGGAGGAGGAGGAGGAGGAGGAGGAGGAGGAGGAGGAGGAGGAGGGAGAAGAAGAAGAAGGAGACAGATGGATGGATGGATGGAAAGGAAAAGATAGATGAGGAGTAAGAGGGAGAAAGAGAAATGAAAATAAAGGAAATGGAAAAGAAGCAAGAGCAATACAGAGAGACTTAGGGGGGGGGGGGGTATGAGAGAGAGAAGGAGGGGGTGGGGGTGGGGTGGGGTGGGGTGGGGGAAGTGAGTGGCTGTCAACTTATCCTCATTGCGAACCAGCGGAGGGTGCTCTAAATTACCTGTCGACTCAGGCTTCCCTTCCGTGATTGGCTGGATCTCTCCCTCTCTACGTCTCTCTCCCTCCTTCCCCCTCCCTCTCCCTCCTTCCCTCTCTCCCGTCTTCGCTTCTCCCTCCTTCCCTCTCTCCCGTCTTCGCTTCTCCCTCTTTCCCTCTCTCCCGTCTTCGCTTCTCCACGTTCTTGCAGCTCTACGTCTTTGCGTTCTTCGTCGTCTTCCCTCTCTTCGTCTTTTGGTTCTCTGTGTTCTTGCATTTCTTCGTTCTTGCATCTTTCTGTCTTTACCTCTCTCTCTTCTTCTTTCCTCTGTCTCTCTCTCTCTCTCTCTCTCTCTCTCTCTCTCTCTCTCTCTCTCTCTCTCTCTCTCTCTCTCTCTCTCTCTCTCTCTCTCTCTCTCTCCTCTCCCTCCCTCCCTCTTTCTCTCTCTTTCCTTCCTCCACTCCTTCTCTCCCTCGTAACCTCCTCCCCCCCCCATCCCACCCCACCCCATCCTCTCTCTCTCTCCCTCCCACCCCCCTCCTCTCCTTCTCCCCCCCCCCCCTCCAATCCTCTCGAAACTGTCACACGATGTTGATCTTGTCATTAGTGTCACGGCGGGCCTCGGGGTGTGGCGGCGGCTGATTCGGGCCTTATTCGCACAGCGGTCCCGGCAGCTGATTGTCGGCTTATTCGCACACTGGTCGCCGCGAGATTTCGTTCCGAGGGGAAGCGGCGTCACGTGTCGCGTTTGCTGTCGTTCTCCCGACGGCTCCCAATCGCCGTAATTTGCTCCTACTACGGATACTACGGATGCTATGTTACTACGGATACTACTCCTACTACTATGGCTACTATTTTACTACTATTGTTACTACTATGGCTACTAGTGCTACTACTACTACTACTACTATTATTATTATTATTATTATTATTATTATTATTATTATTATTATTATTATTATTATTATTATTATTATTATTATTATTATTATTATTATTATCATTATCATTATCATTATTATCATTATTTCTATTACTACTACTACTACTATTACTACGACTACGACGACCACCACCATTACTACCACTACCACTATTATTACTACAATTGATACTATTGCTACTATTCCTGTTACTATTATTGTTATCATTACGACTACTAATACTACTACTACCCAAACACGACTTATACTCCTGTACCACAATTACTATTTACATGTAATTCTGCACTACTACTAGTGTCACCGTTACTGCTACGATATTGGCTATTGATGATATTGTGTCTGCTATTATCGGTTTGGCATTATAGTCTATCGCATTTGCAGTAGTCTTGTATGTCATTGTAACTTTAATCTTAATAATAACGATGATTTTAGTCCCTTTCTCTCTCTCTCTCTCTCTCTCTCTCTCTCTCTCTCTCTCTCTCTCTCTCTCTCTCTCTCTCTCTCTCTCTCTCTCTCTCTCTCTCTCTCTGACAAATTATGACGTCACGGTCCTGTCTTATCCCGCGGGCGAATCGTGACGTCACGCTTCTCTTTTTCTTCCCGTCTATTCAAATCGTGACGTCATTGTCCCTGTTTTATATTTCCCCAAGGCAAGTTATGACGTCATTACCCCTCTCTCTCCCCATATCTCCCACCCACGCGAACCCTATCATCACAAACACCCCCTCCTCCCCACTCCCCCTTCTCCCCTCTCCTCATACACTCCCCTCCTCCCCCTCTCTCCTCCCTCTTCTCTCCCTCCCCTTTCTCTCTCTCCCTTCTCTCCCCCTTTCCTCTCTCCCTTCTCTCTCCCTCTCCCTTCTCTCCCACCCTCCCTTCTCCCCCACCCACCCCAACACCCTACCCACGCAAACCACGACGCCACTAACCCCTCCCCCCCCTCTTCTCTCTCTCCCCCAGGTGACGCCAGCAACGCCAGCATCGGCTCCGGAGAAGGCACGGAGGAAGACGAAGATAACAAGAAGAATCAGAAGAAGCGAGGGATATTCCCCAAAGTCGCCACCAACATCCTTCGGGCATGGCTCTTCCAGCACCTCACAGTAAGTACCAGTTTTGTTTGTTTGTTATTATTATTATTATTTTTTTTTTTTTGGGGGGGTAGGGGTGAAGGTTTGGTTTGTTGGTGTTTTATTGTCGGTGTTATTTTCTTTCTTTTTTTTTTTTTTGGGGGGGGAAGGGGGTTTCAGTAGAAGTGTGTGTGTGTACGCGTATGTGTGTGTGTGTGTGTGTGTGTGTGTGTGTGTGTGTGTGTGTGAGAGAGAGAGAGAGAGAGAGAGAGAGAGAGAGAGAGAGAGAGAGAGAGAGAGAGAGAGAGAGAGAGAGAGAGAGAGAGAGAGAGAGAGAGAGAGAGAGAGGGTGTCCAGTGAGGCCATAGCGTGCAGAGAGTAGGATCAGGAACACTTGTGGGCGGCCGCTGTGCTGGCTGGGGCATCACGCGAACCGACGCCCCTCGCCTTCCTCATCCGACGCCCCTCGCCTCCCTCACCCGACGCCCCTCGCCCCCCTCATCCGACGCCCCTCGCCTCCCTCACCCGACGCCCCTCGCCTCCCTCATCCGACGCCCCTCGCCTCCCTCACCCGACGCCCCTCGCCTCCCTCACCCGACGCCCCTCGCCCCCCTCATCCGACGCCCCTCGCCCCCTTCATCCGACGCCCCTCGCCTCCCTCACCCGACGCCCCTCGCCCCCCTCATCCGACGCCCCTCGCCTCCCTCATCCGACGCCCCTCGCCTCCCTCACCCGACGCCCCTCGCCTCCCTCACCCGACGCCCCTCGCCTCCCTCACCCGACGCCCCTCCCCTCCCTCATCCGACGCCCCTCGCCCCCCTCATCCGACGCCCCTCGCCTCCCTCACCCGACGCCCCTCTCCTCCCTCATCCGACGCCCCTAGCCTCATTTTAGACCACTTTGAGCCGGTCTTTGCGAGACTTCGGGGCGGCGTGAGGGTCCAAGGAGGGGCCGATGCAGGTTTAATTTCTCGGCTGTTGTGTCGTGTTTTTGTGTCTGTGGTTTGTCTCTCCCGTTTGTGTCGTGGTTGGCTTTGTTTTTGAGTGGTTTGGCTTTATTTTTTTTTCTTTTTCTTTTTTTTCTTTGACTCTCAGTTCGCCTCTCTATCTATTTATCTATCTATCTATCTATCTATCTATCTATCTATCTATCTCATTCTTTCCCTCTCCTTCTCTCCCTTTCCTTCTCCCTCTCTCCCTCTGTCCCTCTCTCCCTCTCCTTTCCCCTTCCCTCTTCTCCCTTTCACCCATCCCCCCTTTCTCCTCCACCTCCTCCTCCATCTTCCTCCATCTTCCTCCATCTTCTCCTCCTTTTTATATATCTCTCTTTCTCCTCCTTTTTGGTGCGTTTCTCCATTTCGTAGTTAGGAAGTAGGCACTTAAATGGATAATCATACAGTTGGAACTTAAATGGGCCTGGGAGAGAGAGTTTACACGTCTCCTGTGATGGTCTTTTTGATGGTGTGTCAGAGGAGAACACGTCTGTCTGTCACCAAGATTAAGCTTCAAGTGAGATGGACTGCTGTGAGAAAATGGAGCGGGGGGGGGGGGACTTTTTTTTTTTTTTTAGTTTTTTTGGGGTGTTCGTAATATTTCACCTTCTTTCTTTCTTTTTATCTCGTGTTTCTCTCGAGTCTTGTCTGTTTTTTTGTTTTTTTTTTTAGTTTTTGTGTGTGTAGATGTTTTTTTTTTTTTTTTTTTTTTTGATGTGGGGGCTCTGCCTGTTGGGTCTCTCTCTCTCTCTCTCTCTCTCTCTCTCTCTCTCTCTCTCTCTCTCTCTCTCTCTCTCTCTCTCTCTCTCTCTCTCTCTCTCTCTCTCTCTCCCTCTCCCTCCCTCCCTCCCTCCCTCCCTCCTCCCTCCCTCCCTCCCTCCCTCCCTCTCCCTCCCTCCCTCCCTCCCTCCCAGTCCCTCCCTCCCCTTCTTATATATATTAAGTCTTTTGATATATTGAGAAAAATTTTCTCCGAATTCCCTTTTACGATTTTGTTTTTCGTCTAAAAAAAATTATATATTTTTTTTTCCGAGTAAAAGCCCTTGACATTTCTCTCCTCGAAGTAATTCTTGTTCTACGTGTATTTATCTTCATTTTTTTCTGTTGAATTTGATTTGGGAGAGATAAGGAGGTGGAGGTAGGAGAGAGGGAGAGAGGGAGAGAGAGGAAGATTGAGAGGGAGGGAGAGAGGGAGGGAGAGAGAGAGAGAGACCAGAAATAGAAATAGGAATAGACAGATAGAGAGAAGAATAGAGAGAAAAGAAATAAAAATAGAAATAAATAGATAGATAGATAGAGAAGAAGAATATAAATAAGAAAAAAAAATACATACAAAATACATACACGAACGAAAATGAAAAAAAAATACGACCCAGAATTAAAAAAAAAAAAAAAAAAAAATCACGCCATCCTCGGTGTACTTTGGCGTCGGTCGAGAACGCGTGTCGGTGTTTAAAGGCCCAGTCGGGGCGAGTCGGGAAGTTGAGAGGGTCGTTGCCGCCGACCTCATGGCTTTCCGATAAGGGGGCATTCGGGGGCCGCTTTTGTGCCAGCTTAAGGGGTTAGGGAAGGAGGGAGGGAGGGAGGGAAGGAGGGAAGGATGAGAGGGATGAGGGAGGGAGGAAGGGAGGGTGAGGGAGGGGTAAGGGAGGGAGGGAGGGAGAGGAGGGATGAGAGGGATGAGGGGTGTAAGGGAGGGAGAGGGATGAGGGTGAGGGGTAAGGGAGGGAAGGAGAGGGTGAGGGAGGGAGAGGGGTAAGGGAGGAAGGGAGAAGGGTAAGAGAGGGATGAGGGAGAGATGAGAGGAGTTCTGAAGGGAAAGGGAGTGGGAGAAGGGGAGGAAGGGAGAGGGAAAGAGAAGGAGACCAATGAGAAAGGGAAGAAGGGGAAGGAGAAGAGAGACCAGGAAGAGATAAGAAGGGCGAAAGGGATGGAAAGAGGAAATGGTGGGAGATAAAGAAGAGTGAGGGAGACGGAAAGAGAAAAGAAAGGCGAAAGAGAGAGAGAGAGAGAGACAGACAGAGCTTTCAAGATAGAGAAATAGGACTATTGGAATATAGGAATAAGGAGGGAGAGAAGAGTAAAAATATTGGACTAGAAAGAGATGACTATTTTTAAAAGAAAATGATAAACAAGAAACAACGAAAAATGCAACTACAAAAAAGGCAGATAAATGAAACAATAAGAAAGGATAATCAAGAATTGAAATAGGAAGAAGAGAAAGAGGAAGAGGAAAAGGGAGTAGATAGACACCATAAAAGGGCTTAGGAAGAGGATATAGAGGAAGGGGGGAGGGGGGGGGGAGGGAGGGAGAGGGGGAGATGGTGGAGGGACGGAAATCATCACTTAAGCCATAGTTCGGGACAGCTGGAGAACAAGATGGAAAAGGGAGGGTGGAGGGTGGCAGAGGGAGAGAGGAAGGGAGAGGAAGGGAGAGAGGAAGAGGGAAGGTGGGGAGAGAAAGAGGGAGGGAGGGAGGGAGAGAGAGAGGAAGAGGGACGGAATGCTAGAGGGAAAGGGAGGAAGGGAGGGAGAGAGAGATAGGAAAGGGGAGGGGAGGGAGGGCGAGAGGGGAGAGGGAGATAGAAAGAGAGAGGAAGGGAGAGAGAGAGGGGGGGAGATAGAAAGAGAGAGAGGAGGAGGGAGATAGATAGATAGATAGATAGATAGACAGATAGCAAGGGAGAGAGAACTTATCCTTCTCCCTCACCCCCCCCCCCTCTCTCCTCTCTCTCTCCCCTCCCTCCCCTCCCCCCTTCATCATTGCCTCACTGGAGGACGTGAGCGCCTTCGCCTTGTCCCCGTCAGGATCGTCACGCCCCTGGGTCTTCTTTTCGCCGACTGTGACGTCACTCGGCGCCCATCTCTTGCAGTGGCGCGGTTAACAAGGCGTCCGAGGTCTTTTTTTTATTTTTTTATTTTTTTTTGTTTTTGTTCTTTTCTTTTTCTGGTTCTTTTTTTCTGCTTCTTTTATATTGACTATTTTTTTGTTGTTCTTGCTCTTTTATTTCTTGTATTTCTTTTTCGTCTTCTTTTTTCTTTCGTCTTCTTTTTTCTTTCTTCTTTTTTTTTCTTCTTCTTTTTCATCATCTTCTTCTTCTTCTTCTTCTCCTTCTCCTCCTTCTTCTTCTATTTCTTCTTCTTCTCCTTCTCCTCCTCCTTCTTCTCCTCCTCCTTCTTCTCCTCCTCCTTCTTCTTTTTCTTCTCCTCCTTCTCCTTCTTCTCCTCCTCCTTCTTCTTCTTCTCCTCCTCCTTCTTCTTCTCCTTCTTTCTTACTCGGGATAATTTACTCTCCTACTCTCCTGTTGGACCGCACACACACACACACGCACGCACACACGAACTCACCCTTGCACTTATTTATGTATGTATTCTATACGTTGCGTACGATCACTTCTGCGTACATACATACATACATACATACATGCATAAATAAACATGTAGAGGCATTACATTTGGTACCTCTCTTTATGTCTTTATCTTTCTTTCTTTCTTTCTTTCTTTCTTTCGTTCGTTCTGTGTTTTTTTCTTTCTTTCTTTCTGTCTCTTCGTTTCTCTCTCTCTTCTCTTCTCTTCTCGATTTCTCTTCTTCTCTT
>NC_091588.1:3129305-3146345 GCF_042767895.1 Penaeus vannamei | reverse complement strand
GGTGGTGTTAAAAGGGGCGCCTAAGGAGGAAGGAAGAGGACGAGGAGGAAAGGGGGGAAAAGGAGGCGATTAAGGAGGAAGGAGGAAAGAGGAGGAGGAGGAGGAAAGGGGCAGGAGGGAGGAGGAGGAAAGGGGAAGAGGAGGAAAGGGGGAGGAAGGAGGAAGGAAGAGGACGAGGAGAAAAGGGAGGAGGAAAGGAGGCACCTAAGGAGGAGGAGGAGGAAGGAGGACGAGGAGGAAAGGGGGAAGGAAAGAGGAGGAGGAGGAAAGGGGCAGGAGGAAGGAGGAGGAGGAAAGGGGGGAGGAAGGAGGAAGGAGGAGAAAGCAGAGACAAAGGCTTCGCGACAGGTGAATCATTGATAGGTCTTCTCGTCTCGGTGGCTTCCTTTCTTCCTTTTCCCCAACTCCTCCTCCTTTCTTTTTCTTCTTATCTTCCTCCTCCTCCTTATTCTCCCTCCGCCACCTCCTCCTTCTTCTTCCTCCTCCCCCTCCTTCCCCCATCACCTCCTCCTTCCCCCTTTCACCGCCTCCTTCACATCTTCCCCTCCCCCTTCACCCCCTTCCTTCCTTCCCCCTCCTTCACCCCCGCCTTCACCCCCCCTTCAACCCCCCCTTTCACCCCCTCCTTCACCCCCTCCTTCACCGCCTCCTCCCTTTCTTCCTGACACCTCGCGCCGTCGCCTGACATAGACCATGCCCATGCCACCGAGGAGCCTTCAGAGCACCCGAGGGGAGGAGGGGAGGGAGGAAGGAGAAGAGGAGGAGGACGAGAGGAAGGAGGAGGAGGAGAAGGAGTGAGGAGGAAGAGGAGGAAGGAGGAGGAGGAAAAGGAGAAGAAGGAAGAAAAAGAAGAAGAAGAGGAGGAGAGGAGGAAGAGGAGGAGGAGGAGGAGGAGGAGGAGGAGGAAAAGGAAGAAGAGGGAGGGGAGGAGGAGGAGGAGGCGCCAAGGACCCGTTTGAGATGTGCCGACAGAAGAGACCTGGAGGAAGCGCAATGGAATATTAAGCAGGGCTGGACGTCGGTGTGGGGGAGGAGAGGGGAGAGAGACGCTTTCTTCCTTCTCCTCTTCCTTTTTCTATTTCTCCTCCTCCTCTTCCCTTCTTCTCCTCCTCCTCCCTAATCCTCTCTCTTTTTTCCTCCTCCCTCCTTCTTCTTCTCCCTCTTCCTCCCCCCTCCTCTTTTTTCCTCCTCCTCCTCCCTCCTCCTCCTCCCCCTCCTCCTTTTTCCTCCTCTTCTTCTCTTCCCCCTCTTAACTCACTCTTTTTCCTCCTCCTCCTCCTCATCCTCCTCTTCCTCTTCCTCTTCCTTCTTCTCCTCCTATCCTCCTCCTCTTCTTTCTTCTCCTCCTCCTCCTCCTCTTCCTTCTTCTCCTCCTCTTCCTTCTTCTTCTCCTCCCCCTCCTACTCCCCCTCCTCCTCCTCCTCCTCCTCCTGCAGGGGGCTTGTCACACGTCGCCTCGACACCCGAGCGGCGTCTTGACACCGCGCCCGGACATCGGAGGGGTCTTATGGGCGTGCGGGATGAGGGGGGGGGGCGGTTGGGGGCGAGGGATGAGAGAGGGGGCGGTTGGGGGCGATGAAAAGTGCATTGGGAGGGGGGGCGATGGGGGGAGGAGGGAGGAGCAGGGAGAGCAGGAGCAGGAGCAGAGGGAGGGGGAGGGAGGAGGTGAGGAAGGAGGAGGGCAGGGGGAGCAGGGGGAGGTTGAGGTGGAGGGGGAGGGGAGGGAGGGAGATATTCGCATACGCAAATACGCACCTACTTGTATTAGGAAAAACAAATCTGTATTGATGTGTATACTGTATGTACGTGTTTCTGTGTGTATGTGCCATCACACACACACGCACGCACACACACACACACGCACGCACACACACACGCACGCACACACGCACGCACGCACGGACGCACTCTCTCACACACACACACGCACGCACGCACGCACACACACACACACACACACACACACACACACACACACACACACACACACACACACACACACACACACACACACACACACACACACACACACACGCACACACACACACACACACACACGCACGCACACACGCACACGCACGCACACACACGCACGCACGCACGGACAGCGCACTCTCACACTTACACACGCACACACGCACGCACGCACACACATACACACAGACACACACACACAGACACACACTTACACACGAACACAGACACACACACACACACACACACGCACACTTACACACGCACAAACACACACACACACATTGCACACACAGTACGTTCTTGGGCGCCCACGTCCCCACAGCGAAAACGTACGTATTTCGCGGGAATTCGCAAGGGGGGTGAAGCCCGCCCTCCCTGGCACTCACGGGCGCCCCCCCCCCCCTGCCACTGACGGGCGCCCCCCCCCCCCCCTGGCACTGACGGGCGCACCCCCCCCCCCTGCCGGCCGCCCTTCCAGGCATTTCAGTTCGCACATTCCTCGCCCCTGCAACACGCAAGGTTTGATATGTTGCTCCTGAAAAAAGGATAAAATAAAATCCAAGTTTATTGGCTGTTCCTTGTCACTGCCTAACAGGATATTTTACTTCCATCGTCGGGTTTTCTGTGTACGTCTGCGATCCCGTCGGTCTCGTTTCTTTTTTTTTTGCGCCGTCTGCGTCGTAAATATGCTGTTTGCACGGGCGCGGCGGCGGCGGCGGCGGCGGCGGTGCGGGCGCGCGCTGAATTGAGCATGATGGAGCGAAGACGAGGCGCTGTTGTGATGCCGCTGTTAAGGATGACAAATGTGACGGGAATTTATGTCCGCGACGAGAGCCTTGATGATGATGTCGGCGCGGCGCGGGCGGGGGCGGCGGGGGCGGCGCGGGCTCGGGCGGGCGGGCGTGTTGGTGCAGGTGGCGGCCGCGGCAGGGGCGCTGACGGGGGCGTCGGCGGGGCAGCTGGCAGCGGCTGACGGGCGGGCGACACCGCTGGCACGCGGGTGTCTACGCGTGCCGTGTGTGGACTGCAGCGCCCAAATAAAACGCCGTCGATGATGCCCCTTTATTGTCACCTTGCAACGGCGACGCGACGGCCGGCCTAACCCTCGCCCGCGCGCCCTCGCCCTCGACCTTCGCGCGGGGGCAGCAAGGGCGATTTTCCCGGGCGTGGGCGGCGGGTGCGGCTAGGCCCCTCTGCCGCCCGGGCCAGCCAACGGGGGCTCGCTAATGGAAGAGAAGTGTCGCTTGTTTGGCCTGTCATCCTCCTGACACTGCTGGGAGGCGCTCTCCCTCCCTCTCCCTCTCCCTCTCCCTCTCTTCGCTCTGCTCTTACCTTCTCTTTTTTCTTCTCTATTCTACTCGCCATCGACAGCTTAACTTCTCTTTTTCCTTCGCCTCCTCCTCCTCCTTCTGCGTCTTGGTCCTTTCATACTCCACCTTGGTCGTGTACCCTTTATCCTTTTCTTCCTGTCGTATTTATCATTTTTTCTCAATTACCCCCTTTTCTCTCCCTTTTTTAATTCCTCCTCTTCTCTGTTTCTCTCTGCTCTCTCCATCTTCCTATATTTTCCTCTCTATTTCTCTCTTCTCCTCTCAATTCCTCTCTTGCTGAATCGTATCCATGCTCTTCCTATTTTTCTCTCTTTTTCTCTCTCCTTTTTATTCTCTCTATCTCTCTCCTTTATTTTTTTTCCATCTCTCTCTCTCCTCTTTATTTTTTTCTCTCTCTCCGCTTTATTCTCTCTCTCTCTCTCTCTCTCTCTCTCTCTCCCTCTCTCCCTCTCTCCCTCTCTCCCTCTCTCCCTCTCTCTCTCCCTCCCTCCCTCCCTCTCTCTCCCTCTCCCTCTCTCTCTCTCTCTCCCTCTCTCCTGCGTGAATTATCCATCTCCGCTCTCGGACGAAAGGTAAACACTCGCCCGTTTCTGCTACACGGGACAGCAGCTTCGTCGCGTCTGCTGCCGCCTCCGATCAGCTGTTTCTCTGATCAGCTGTTTCTCCGATCAGCTGTTTCTCTGTCAGTAGTTCGTGTTGGTGGAACTGATGCTGTTGCTGGATGGCTGGTTGTTATTTGCTGTTGCTGTCTTTTTTTCGTTGCGTTTTAAGGGTGTTTTCTTGTTCGTTTCGTTGTTTTGTTTTGTCTCTTTTTGTCTTTTTCTTTCTTTTTCTTTTTCTTTCTTTCTTTCTTTTTCTTTTCTTTTTTTCCTTCATTTATTTCTTTTTCTATCCGTCTTCTTTTCTTCCTTTTTCCTTTTCCTTTTCCCCCTACTCTCTCTCTCTCTCTTTCTTTATTTCTTTCTTTCTTTATTTATTTCTTTATTTCTTTCTTTTTCCTGTTACCTGCGTTGGACTCTACCGAGGGGCCGAGGGCGGGAGACTTGCACGAGGGGAGAGGAAGAAGGGGTAAATGGTGCACAGGAAGAGGGGAGAGAGAGAGACAGGTAGGAACTGGGGAGGAGAGATAGAAAACAAGAGAGAAAAAATTGGGGGAAAGCAACAGAAATTTAGAAGAAATGGATTAGAGAATAGGGGTAAGGGTGGGAGGAGAAGCATAGAGAGAGATAAAAAGGAAAAGAGAGAGAGAGAGAGAGAGAGAGAGAGAGAGAGAGAGAGAGAGAAAGAAGAAAGAAAGAAAGAGAAAGAAGAAAGAGAAGAAGAAAGAGAAAGAAAGAAAGAGAAGAAGAGAAAGAAGAGAGAGAGAGAGAGAGAGAGAGAGAGAGAGAGAGAGAGAGAGAGAAGGAGAGAGAGAGAAGAGAGAGAGAGAGAGAGAGAGAGAGAGAGAGAGGAGCATTGCACGCTAAAGATAAGGGAGAAAGAGGAGGAAATAGGTCGTTTGTTGGATTACTGAACGGATAGATTGAGGGGAGAGATGTGTGTGCGTGTGTGTGTGTGATCGTGTGTGTGTGTGTGTGTGTGTGATCGTGTGTGTCTCTCTATGTGTCTGTGTGTGATCGTGTGTGTCTCTCTATGTGTCTGTATGTGATCGTGTGCGTGTATATGTGTCTGTGTGTGGTCGCGTGCGTGTCTATGTGTGTCTGTATGTGTCTGTATGTATCTCTTACGTGTCTGTGTGTGATCGTGTGCGTGTCTATGTGTGTCTGTATGTGTCTGTATGTATCTCTTACGTGTCTGTGTGTGATCGTGTGCGTGTCTATGTGTCTGTGTGTGTCTACGTGTCTGTATGTATCTCTTATGTGTCTGTGTGTATCTCTTACGTGTCTGTGTGTGACCGTGTGTATCTCTTACGTGTCTATATGTGATCGTGTGCGTGTCCATGTGTCTGTATGTGATCGTGTGCGTGTCTGTCTGCCGTCTGGGTGTGATTGAGGCGAAGGGTCCGTGTGATTGAGACGCGGAGGGGAATTAGCTGGGTGTTATTGGCCTGACTGACGAGTGACGCTGTGATTGATGTCTTGTTTCCAGCCTGGCCTTCCTCCTCCTCATCCTCTTCCTCCTCTTCCTTCCTTCCTCCTCCTCGTTCTCCTTGTTCTCCTTGTTCTGCTCCTCGTTCTCCTTGTTCTGCTCCTCGTTCTCCTTGTTCTGCTCCTCGTTCTCCTTGTTCTGCTCCTCGTTCTCCTTGTTTTGCTCCTCGTTCTCCTCATCCTCCTTCTGCTCCTTTTTGTTCCTTTTTGTAGTTTCTCGTCTTTTTTATTTTTCTTTCTTCTTCTCCCTTTCACCTCTCCCTTCTTCTTTTCCCTCCTGTTCCTTCTCCTCCTCTTGCTCCTCTTCTTCCTCTTCCGCCTTCTCCACCTCTCCCTCTTCTCCCCCCTCTTACCCTACTCACTCCCCCCTTCTTCTTCTTCTTTTTCCTCCTCCCTCCTCCCCCTTCTTCTTCTTCTTTTTCCTCCTCCTCCTCCTCCTCCTCCTCCTCCTGGCGTCCGTTATTACTTCCAGAAGTCTGAGTCGTTCCAGCGGCGTGACGTGACGGCGAGGCTCCTTGGAAGATTAGGAGGCGGCTCCCCTTCCTCATTCTGTTTCTGCGACCCCTCCTGCTTCTTCTCCTCCTCCTCTTCCTCCTTCTCTTCTTCACCTCTTTGTGTTTTGCCTTCTTTCTGATATTCCAGAGTTTTTTTTTTCTACGTTTTTCTTCTCCCTCCTCCTCTTCTCCTTAAGCCCTCCTCCCTTCCTCTTCCTCCTCCTCCTTCTTCCTCCTCCTCTTCTTTCCCCCTCCTCCTCCTCCCTCTTCCCCCTCCTCCTTCTTCCCTCCTTATCCTGCTTCCTCCTCCTTCTTCCTCCTCTTCCCCCTCCTCCTTCTTCCTCCTTTTCTTCCTCCTACTCCTTCTTCCTCCTCCTTCTTCCTCCTCCTCCTCCTCCTCCTCCGTCCTCTTGCTCTTCTTAATCCTCCTCCTGCTTCTTCCTCCTCTTCCTTTTCCCCCTCCTCTTCCTCCTCCTCTTCCTCTTCCTCCTTCAGACCCGATACTTCTGTGAGTGGGCGGTCGAGACTAGGCTTAGCTGCCAGTTCATTTATTTTGTCTCCTGTCGAAGTATTTCACCCAATTTTCTTTTTTCTTCTTCTTTTCTTGACCTTTTCTCTTTCTTTTTTCCTGCTTTCTGTTTCGGGGTTTTCTTCTTTTCTTCTTTTCTTCTTCCCCTTCTTCATTATAATATCATTCTTCATTTTTTTTCTCTTCTTCTTCTTCTTCTTCTTCTTCTTCTTCGACTTCTTCATTTTGTCCATCCCTCTTCTTCCTCTTCTTCTATCTTTCTGTGTCTCCATCTTCTTCCTCCTCTTCTTCTATCTCTCTTCCTCTCCATCTTCTCTCTTTCCCTCTTCACCTTCTTCTTCTTCTCCCATCTCTCTTCTCTTCCTCCCTTCGCCTCTGAAATATGGACGAGGGAAAGAGTCGGCCAGCGGTGCCTTTGATTAACAGTTTATCATCAAATATGTCCCGAGGAATTCTCTCTCTCTCTCTCTCTCTCTCTCTCTCTCTCTCTCTCTCTCTCTCTCTCTCTCTCTCTCTCTCTCTCTCTCTCTCTCTCTCTCTACTCATCTCTCTCTACCTCATCTCTCTCTCTCTCTCTACCTCTCTCTCCCTCCCTCCCTCCCTCCCTCCCTCCCTCCCTCCCTCCCTCTCTCTCTCTCCCTCTCCCTCTCCCTCTCTCTCTCCCTCTCTCCTTCGCCCCTTTTGGATTATTGAGGATCCGACGCCGACCCGACACGTGCTACGGAGTCGGGCGTCGGCGAGGTGGACCTGAGACGTCTCGAGATGTCACTTGGGACGTCAGGAGCATCTTGGGGGACGTCGTGGGTCTCGGGTTCACTTTTCTTGGGGTTCGTGTCGATGGTTCTCTCTCCCTCTCTCTGGTTCTGGTTCTGTCTATATCTCTGGTTCTGTTTCTCTCTCTCTCTGGTTCTGTTTCTCTCTCTCTTTCTGTCTCTCTGGTTCTCTTTCTCTGTCTCTCTGGTTCTCTTTCTCTATCTCTCTCTCTCTCTCTCTCTCTCTCTCACTCTCTCTCTCTCTCTCTCTCTCTCTCTCTCTCTCTCTCTCTCTCCTTCTCTCCCTCTCTCCTCCTCTCATTCTCTCCCTCCATTCTTCCCTTTCTCCCTCTCTCCTTCTCCCCTTCTAGTTCTTCCCCTTTTAACTTCATCTTTTATGTCTCTTTCCTCCTTCATCACCTCTTCTCCCTTCCACCTGTTCCTCTTGCTCGATTTGCTCGATCTTACTCTCGAGAGAATGTGTCAGATCGGCTCTCAGGTCTCTCCGTGAAGAGATTCGCGTCGGAAGGGTTCCAGTTCAGTGCTCTCGAGAGCTTGGAGGACTCGCGAGAGGAGCTCTCTGGGAGTCGATCTCCACAGGTGTCGGTGGCCTGGGGGAAGCCCTTCCCTCGTTTCCTTTTCTGTCCTCCTTCGGTTCCCTCCCTTGTTGCCCCTTTCCTCTCCTCTCCTCTCCTCACCTCCCTTACCCCCTCTCCTCTCCCTTTTCTCCTCTCCTCTCCCCCTTCACCTCTCTCCCCTCTCCTCCCTTTCCCTTATCCCCTCTCCTCCACTTCCCTTACTCCCTCTCCACTCTCCCCTCCCCCTTACCCCCTCTCCCTCCTCCCTTTCCCTTACCCCCTCTCTCTCACCTCTCCTCTCCTCTCTCCTCCCCTCCCCATACCCCCTCTGCTCCTCCCCACCACTTGAAAAGAGAGGCCTCTCCCTCTCGACGCAACATCATTGTTTAACCACATCAACAGGATACGGCAACAGCTCGTCAACTCTCTTTCATCCCGCCCCCCCTTCCCCCTCTTCCCTTCCCCTTCCGCCCGCTCCTTCCTCTCTTCCTCCTCCTATCCCCCCCCCTCTTCCCCTTCCTATCCCCTTCTTCCTCTCCTCACTCCTATTCCTCCGTCTCAAATCCCCCTTCTTCCCTATTCACCCCTTCTTCCCCTCCTACTCCCCTTCTTCCTCTCCTACCCCCCTTCTTTCCCCCTCCCCCCCCTCTTTCACTGCTCCTCCTCCTCCTCCTCCCCCTCTTCCCCTCCTCCTCCTTCCCCATCTTAAACCTCCCACCCTCATCCTTCTTCTCCCCCTCCTCCTCCCCCTCCTTCTCCCCCCCCCCCGCCCCCCCCTCTCCCAAGGACCATCTAAGGGTGTATCATCCCACACATTAAACGCCCGCCCACGCCCTCCCACGCCCTCAGCACACCGCGAAAACAAACGCCCGCGAGGGTGACAATAGGGCGGGCAAACACTCGAGCCTCGTCCTCGACACGGCGCTCCAGGGCCTCGAGGTGCGCCACTCGAGGTCGAGGGGGAGAAGAGTGCGTTGAGAGGAGCGTGGAGAAGGATGAGAGGGAGTAGAGGAGGGGAAGGAGGGGAGAGGAAGGAGAAGGAAGGAAGAGTGAGGAAGGAACGGTGGAAAAGGAAGGAGGAGGAGGAAAGAGAGAGTGGGAGATGGAGGAGAAGGCGGAAAGAGATGTAGAAGCCGAAGGAACAGGTGGTCATGGAGAAGAAGAAGAAGGAGAAGAGGGAGGAGAAAGGGAGGAAGAGGGAAAAGGCACTGAATAAAAAGGGAAAAGCGAAAGAGGAAACACGTTTAGCAAGGGAGGTGGGGGGGATACGGACACACACACACACACGCATACACACACGGGGCTATATATATATATACAGTGTATATGGTTATACATTTTCTTGTTTTTTTAAAAAATGCGGAAAAAACCCAAGGTCATTTGTTTTGACTGGAAAATTTGTTAGCACAAAAAGCATGAATGTGTCGCGCCCAATGGAAAAAAATTTACATCACGCTCGGCATTTGCAAAATTATATATCTGCGTAAAAATGGTGGATCATCAAAACCATACTATTCGCGGGGACGATTTAAATCACTCAATTCAATTTTATTCTGCACAGTGATTAATTTATGCAAAAATATTCAATAATGTCGTATTGAGTTTCTGTCCACTATTTTATACTGCAAATACCGCGGGCCACAATCAATTAAAAAATAGGAACCTCCCATTCCCCTCCCCTCCCCTCCCCTACCTCCCCCTCCTCCCCTCTTTCCCCTGCCCATCCCGCCCCGTTCTCTCTCTCTCTCTCTCTCTCTCTCTCTCTCTCTCTCTCTCTCTCTCTCTCTCTCTCTCTCTCTCTCTCTCTCTCTCTCTCTCTCTCTCTATATATATATATATATATATATATATATATATATATATATATACTCTAGAACCCTATACCCAATATACCCTTTCCCTTTCCCGCCTTACTTTTCCCCTTCCTCTCTTCATCGTTATCCTTCCTATCGTCCTTCTTTTGCTCTCTTCCCTCCCCTATGCCCTTTCCTTTATCTCTTCCTCCTTCCCTCCTCTCTTCCCCTTCCCTCTTCTTCCTCCCTCCCCTTCACTTCTTCCCCTACCCTCTTCCCCAAACCCTTCCCTCTTCTTCCTTCTTCCCCCTTCCCCTTCCCTCTTCTTCCTCCTTTCTTTTCCCTCTTCCCTCTTCCCCTTCCCTCTTCCTTCTTCTCCCTTCCCTCTTCTCCTCCCCTTCCTTCCTTCTCCTTACGTCCGTATCGCGGCTGCAGCATCTTCCTGCGCCTGTGCTTGCGTCGTTGCTTGCTCCTCGTTCGCCAATCCCTTCTTCATTCTTCATTTTCTTCTTTCTTCATTCTTCTTCTTCTTCTAATTCTTCTTCTTCTTTTTCTTCTTCTTCTTCTTCTTCTTCTTCTTCTTCTTCTTCTTCTTCTTCTTCTTCTTCTTCTTCATTCTTCTTCTTCTTCTTCTTCTCCTTCTCCTTCTTCTTCTTCTTCTCCTTCTCCTTCTCCTCCTTCTCCTTCTTCTTCTTCTTCTTCTTCTTCTTCTTCTTCTTCTTCAATTCCTTCCTCGTTCGCCAATCCCTTCTTAGCTTGGCCAGGTCGTCGGCTTCGAATCGGATTTTTGGGTTGCTTGTTTGTTTTGTTTGCTTTGTTTTGTTTTGTTTGCTTGGTTTATTTGGGAGAAAAGGGAGGAGAGAGAGAGAGAAGAGAAGAGGTGAGAGGAGGAGAGAGGATAGAGGAGAGAGGAGAGAGGGGAAGGGAGAAATGAGAGAGAGAGAGAGGGGAAGGGAGAGAGAGAGAGAGAGAGAGAGAAGAGAAGAAGAGAGAGAGAAAAAGAGACGAGAAGAGAGAGAGAGAGGAGAGAGAGAGAGAGCAGACGGGAGAAAGAGGAGAAAAGAAAGAGAGAGAGGAGAAAGGGAGTGAAAGAAGAGAGAGAAGAGAGAGAAAGGAGGAGCGAGAAGAGGAGAGAGAAGAGAGCGAGAGCGAGAAGAGTGAAAGAGAAAGGAGAGAGAGCGAGAAGACGAGGAAGAGGAGAGAGAGAGAGGAGAGAGGGGATTGGGGATTTGGAGGTAAAGGGGAGAGAAAGAGGGATCACCGATGAAACTGGTCTCGCACAGATGCTGTGTCGGGGTTGGTTGTCGGCCCCCTCAGAGACAGGCGCAGGACAAGGAGACCAGAGAGGGAAGGGAAAGAGAGAGAAGAAGGAGAGGAAGAGGAGAGGAAGGAGAGGAAAGCCTTTCAGAGACAGGGAGAGGACAAGGAAGAGGGAGGAAAGGGAGAAGGAAGAAAGAAAGACAGCCGAGCAGTCAGCCTCAGAGACAGGCGCAGGACAAGAGACCAGAGAGGGGGAGGGGAGAGAGGGAGAGGGGAGAGAGGGAGGGAGAGGGAGGGAGAGGGAGGGGAGAGGGAGAGAGAGAGAGAGACAGCCGAGCAGTCAGCCTCAGAGACAGGCGCAGGACAAGAGACCAGAGAGGAGAGGGAGAGGGAGAGGGAGAGAGGAAGGAGAGGGAGAAAGAGGAGAGAGGAGGGAGAGGGAGAAGGAAGGGGAAGGGAGAGGGGAGAGAGGGAGGGAGAGGGGAGAGAGGGAGGAAGGGGAGAGGGAGGGAGAGGGGAGAGGGAAGGAGAGGGGAGAGGGAGGGAGAGAGGGAAGAGAGGGAGGGAGGGAGAGAGGGAGGGAGAGGGGAGAGAGGAGGGAGGAGGGAGAGGGGAGGGAGAGGGGAGAGAGAGGAGAGGGGGAAGGAAGAGGGGAGAGAGAGAGGGAAGAGAGAGAGAGAGAGAGAGAGAGAGAGAGAGAGAGAGAGAGAGAGAGGAAGACAGCCGAGCAGTCGCCAACACGTTCCAGCGTTCCAAATATTATCATTCCCACCATTCCTGATCCGTCCATTACCATTCCCGAGCGTGGCTGTCCATGATTCCTAATAGTTTTCTCTCCTCTTCCCAAACTCTCTCTCTCTCTCTCTCTCTCTCTGTCTCTGTCTCTGTCTCTCTCTCTCTCTCTCTCTCTCTCTCTCTCTCTCTCTCTCTCCCTCTTTGTCTCTCTCTCTCTCTCTCTCTCTCTCTCTCTCTCTCTCTCTCTTTCTCTCTCTCTCTCTCTCTCTCTCTCTCTCTCTCTCTCTCTCTCTCTCTCTCTCTCTCTCTCTCTCTCTCTCTCTCTCTCTCTCTCTCTCTCTCTCTCTCTCTCTCTCTCTCTCTCTCTCTCTCTCTCTCTCTCACTTTTGTGTCTTTTTCTCTTTATCTTTCCCTCCTACTATCGCGTTTTCTCTCTCTCTTTATCATTAGATCTTTTTCCTCATATTTGTATTGAGACGGTGATGGTACAATCATTTTTGTCTTTATTCCACACCCACGCCCACACCACACCCATACACGCCCACACCCACACCCACACCCATACACGCCCACACCCACACCCACACCACACCACACCCACACCCACACCCACACCCACACCCACACCCACACCCGCCCACAATTCCTAGTGATGCTCTAACTTCTGTTCCTCCTCATTCTACATTTTTTTCCCTCTAGAATTAGTTGGTAATCGTAGTAGTAGTAGGAGGAGGAGGAAGAATAAGAGGGTGAGATGGGGAGTATGAGGGGGAGGATGAGGAGGATAAGGAGGAAGAGAAAGAGGAATAGGAAAAGGAGGAAGGAGTAGCAGTAATGGAAATAGGAGGAGGAAGAGTGGGAGATAGTGAGTAGGAGAAGGCGGAGAAAGAGGGAGATAAGGAGGAAGAAGAAGGAGAAGAAGAAGAAGACAAGGAAGGTTTGGGGAGGAGTAAGAGGAAGAGGATGGGTGGAGTAGTAGGAGCAAGAAAGAATAGGAGGAGGAGGAGGAGGATGAAAAGAAGAGTAGGAGGAGGAAGAAGAAGAAAAAGAAGAGGAGGAGTAAAAGAAGAGGAGGAGGAGGAGGAGAAAGAAGAGTAGGAGGAGGAGGAGAAAGAAGAGTAGGAAGAGGAAGAGAAAGAAGAGTAGGAAGAGGAAGAGAAGAAGAGGAGGAGAAGAAAGAAGAGGAGGAGGAGGAGGAAGAAAGAAGAGTAGGAGGAGCAAGAGGAGGAGTAGGAGAAAGAAGAGGAGGAGGAGAAGGGAGGAAGGTGGAGGAGGAGGAGGGCCAGGACCGTACTCAGACGAGCGAACTCCGAGGGACTCTGAAGAGGCTATAAATCATTGTCACATTCACGCCTAGGAAGGAGGGGAGAGAGAGGGAGAGAGGAGATAGGGGAGAGGGGAGAGGGAGAGAGGGGACGAGGGAGAGAGAGGAGAGAGGGAGAGGAGAGAGGGAGAGGGAGAGGGAGAGAGAGAGAGAGGAGAGGGAGAGGGGAGAGGAGAGAGAGAGGGAGAGGGGACGGGGGAAGGATAGGGACAAGGGAGAATGAGAGTGAAAAAGAGGGTGGTTGGATAAAAGGCCCGAGAGAGAAAGGAATCGGTAGATGGATAAGTAGGATTGGTAGAGGTGGAAGAAGAGGAGGAGGAGAAGGAGAAGGAGGAAGAGAAGGAGGAGGAGAAAGATGATGAGGAAGAGGCTAAAAATTCGTTTCCTTACATATCCCGTACATAAGGTTCAAAATCCCGTGTTATTTTTTCTCTTCTTATTTCATTTTTTCCCCTATTTCCCCTTTTTAGAAGAAAATGGACCATCGTAACAATTTTCGTTTTTTTTCTATATTTTTCCCCCTCTAATTTCTGTTTTCTTTTTCCCCTCTTTGGAGACTAGGTATCCACGGGGGTTGGGGGGGAGGGTCAGCGAAAATGGGAAAGGAAAAATAGAAGAAAGGGGAAGGGGGTCAGCGAGAAAGGAAAAAGAGGGGAAAGGGGGAAGGGGGGTCAGCGAAAATGGGAAAGGAAAATAGGGGAAAGGGGGAAGGGGGGGGGTCAGCGAGAAAGGAAAAGGAGGGGGGGAAAGAGGGGGGTGAAAGGGGTCGTTCTAGCCCCAAGGGGAGGTAGAGGGGGTGTCAGCACAGGGGGGGGGAGGGAGGGTATTCGTCCCAGCCAGCAGGTCGTCGTCGCCACTGGCCATAACGCCACCAGCCCGTCTCATCTGCATATGGAAATGAGCCTTGTTGCATGCCTGTCACAACCGCCGCATATTGTGTCGCGCTCTCCCTCGCTACCGTGAGTGGGCTGCTCAGCGCCCTCGCACCCTCGCAGTCACACCCTTACACGTCTCTAGGACACACCCTTACACTCTCGTAGGCTTCTGTCACATCCTTACACTCTCTTAGGACACACCCTTACACTCTCGGAGGATTCTGTCACATCCTTACACTCTCTTAGGACACACCCTTACACTCTCGGAGGATTCTGTCACATCCTTACACTCTCCGAGGCTTCTGTCACACCCATACACATCTCGCGGACACACCCTTGCACTCTCGGAGGATTCTGTCACGCCCTTACACTCTCGTAGGATTCTGTCACATCCTTACACGTCTCGCGGACACACCCTTGCACTCTCGTATGATTCTGTCACACCCTTACACATCTTTAGGACACACCCTTACACTCTCGGAGGATTCTGTCACACTCTTACACTCTTGTAGGCTTCGGTGTGTGATTTCTGAAACCCTTATATACTCGTAGGTTTCTCAGGCTCAGTCTCGCTTTTCACACCCACACCCACACCCTTATGTACTAAGAGGGTTCTTAGTTACACTCTCATTTCTCATGGGTGCACCCTCGCGCTTCTCATACACGCTCTAGTACACTCGGGTTTACAGACACACCTTTGTACACTTGCACTCCCTCGCCGACACACCCTCGTACACTCACACTTCCTTACCGACACACCTTTCTACACTCACACTTCCTCACTTCCTCACCCTTGTACACTCACACTTCCTCACTTCCTCACCCTTGTACTCTCACACTTCCTCACTTCCTCACCCTTGTACACTCGCACTTCCTCACCGACACACCCTTGTACACTTTTACAACCTGTTAAGAAAAGTCTGTCTTCATAGAAAAACCTCTAAGTTGCCTTGTCTTTTAACCAGTCGTGACGCATATATATATTTAATTTTGATATTTTCTTTTAATAAGATATATACACATTCTTATTTGTGTTTGAGTATCCTTTCCATATATACAATATGTGCGTCTGTGCGTGTGTGTGTGTGTGTACGCCATGCTCTCACATGTACTCATCCATGTACCCTTTATACACATGAAACTATACACTTATGTGTATTTACCCGTGTGTGTATGAATCCGTGTACCCTGTGTACTTACGAAAATATACACCCGTACGTATGTATCTGTACCTTTTATGTATACGCCTGTAAGTACTTACTCTGTACCCGTGTGTATAAAACCGTGTACCCTTTACAATACAGACACATGTAAGTACTCACACACGTTACATTCACACACACACGTAAGTACTCACTCTGCACCCGTGCGTGTAAGAATGCGTGTACCCTATATATATACATATATACATATATATTTTTACTACCCGTGCGTGTATGAATGCGTGTACCCTCTCTCTCTCTCTCTCTCTCTCTCTCTCTCTCTCTCTCTCTCTCTCTCTCTCTCTCTCTCTCTCTCTCTCTCTCTCTCTCTCTCTCTCTCTCTCTCTCTCTCTCTCTCTCTCTCTCTCTCTCACTCTCTCATTCTCTCTCTCACTCTCTCACTCTCTCTCTCTCTCATTCTCTCTCTCTCTCTCTCTCTCTCTCTCTCTCTCTCTCTCTCTCTCTCTCTCTCTCTCTCTCTCTCTCTCTCTCTCTCTCTCTGTATATATATATATATATATATATATATATATATATATATATATATATATATATATATATATATATATTTACCCATTTTTTTGACGCTGCCTCGCGCTCGCAGGTCTTATCTCTCTGGCCGGGGTGATAGACATGTCAGCGGTGGTCGCTCTATCTGCGCTGTCTTGTTTATGCGAACCGCCTGCAGCCCGCCCCGCGCCGCCCGAATCGCTGCCTTGTTTTCTTTGTTATTTTCTTGCTTTTTTTTTGGGGGGGTTGAGGGGAGGAGTTTTGAGGGTGTTTGATTTGTTTATTTTTTCTTTTTTATTATTTTTTTTTGGGTCTTGTTTCATTTCGTCGGTTGTTGTTCTTTTTTGGTTCTTTCTTATGTGTATATATATATTTTTTACTGTATTCCTCCTCCTCCTATCCTCATCTTCCAATTCATTTCCTCAGACCCCCCCCCCCCCATTTCCCTCTCCTCCATCCCCTCTCTCCTTCCCCATCCCCCCATCCTCCTCCCCTACTCCCCCCCATCCTCCCCTACTCCTCCCCATCTAAGGGATCCAGCGTTACAAAATGGGGAAAGAATCTCTCATTGATATGGGTATTGTTTCCCCCTCCTCCTCCCCCTCCCCCCACCCTTCCCCTCCTCCCCATATCTGCATCTGAATCGTGTCGTCTTTTGTGCTATTGTTCGAAGCATTTATTTGATTGTGAGGATCGTGTGATGGGGGTGGGGGGGGGGGATGGGGAGGGAGAGAGATGGGATAGAAGGGAGAGAAGGGAGAGGAGGAGGGAGAGGGGGAAGGAGATTTGGAGAGGAGGGAGAAAGAGGGGGAGGAATAGGGAAGGGGGAAAGAGGATCGCTACCCCTCTCTCTCTCTCTCTCCTCCTCTCCCCTTATTCTACTCCCTCTCCCCTTCCCCTTCTCCCCCTTCTCCCCCCTCCACCACCCCTCCCTGCTCTCCTCCCTCTCCCCCTCCCCCTTAATCTCCCTCCCTCTCCCCGCCCCTTACTCTACCCCCTCTCCACCACCCCCTCCCCCCGCCCTCCCCCTTCTCCCCCTCTCCACCACCACCACCCCCTCCCCACCCCCCTCCCCCACCCCCACCCTATCATTGTCGGCGTAAGTGCCAGATTTGCACCTCAATGTGGCGACGGCCGAGTGTTAAGGACAACAGAAGGTGAGGTCGTTGCGGGTGGTCGCGGCCCTTTTTAGGTCGTGGGGGTGGTGGTGGGGGGGTGGTCGTGGGGTGGTCGTGGGGGAGGGTTGGTCGTGGGGGGGGGGGGTGAGGAGGAGTAGGGTGGGTGGTGGTCGAGGGGTGGGGGTGAGGGTGGGTGGAGGGAGAGGGGTGGAGGTTGTGGGGTCGTGGTCGTGGTCGTGTGGGGGGGAGGGAGGTCGTCTTGGTTCCTGATTAGTCGTTGCTCCTCCTCCTCCTCCTCCACCCTTCCCCCCTCCTTCCCTTTCCCTTGTGGCATTTGTGCGAGGGAGGGGGAGGGAGGAGGAAGGGAGGATGTTCAAATTGATGCATTGGTGCCTCGCTGCAACTCTTTCTCTCTCTTTCTCTTTCTTTTTTTCTCTCTCTTTCTCCTACCTTTTTTTCTCTCTTTCTCTTTCCT